>NC_056737.1:787329338-787584338 GCF_019279795.1 Protopterus annectens | reverse complement strand
GACAAAGGAATGTTTTGTATGGTTACAATACAAATTAATGGGAAGACTTACACTTTAATTAATGTATATTGGATACCTGGAATTGGTATTAATACAGTGAAACATCATCTTGATAAGATCATATCATTCTCTATAGGAGATATTATTTTAGCTGGTGACTTTAATTGTATACTACATGAAAGTGATACTACCACTATAGGGAAAAGAAGAATTACATCTAATGCAAAACATTTAAATGATTTTGCTAATTCTTATCATTTGAATGATATTAATAATCAGATAGATTCAAAATCATTACCTTACACCTTTTTTTCTAACAGATACAAAACTTATTCAAAAATAGATAGGGTCTTTATTTCTAACCAGATGGTAACAGATTTAATTAATTCCAAAATCATTTCATGTCCTATATCTGATCATAATTCAATTGTTTTGAATTCATGATAAAAATACTCATAATGTTCAGATCAAAAGGATACCAGCATACTTAACTCAACTAAAAGACTATAAAGAATATATACTTTCAGAAGTAAAACATTTTTAGACATAAATAATACTCCTGAAGTCTCCATTGTTTATGTTTGGGATGCCTTAAAATCATATCTATATGGACAAAGTATCAGATGGTATAATAATAAAAGGAAATCTTGGGATAAGGAATTGTTAGATATTCAAAGTAAATTAGACTCTTATAAACATAATAATAAAGAAAATATTATGGACAAGAAAGTTATTGAAGAAATAAACAAACTAAATGAGAAATACAAAGAAATTTTAACTCATAAAGTTAAAATAACTTTAGAGAAATACAAGTTTTTGTCTTATTCAATAAGCCCCAAATACTTACATAGACTTAAAAATAAAACAAAAAGGTTGAATAAACAAAACCATATCAAAGAAATATTTTCTCTAAGGAAAAAGAAGAATGTTTCTAGTATACCAGAAATACTAGATGAATTTAGAAATCACTTTCACAAAATTAACCATAATAACATTAACATGGAACCTAAAGATAAAATAAAGGAGTTTATAACCACAAACATGAATAAAAAGCTTAATAAACAACATATTAAACTATTGGACAAGAGTATTTCATATACAGAAGTTATTACACAAATAAATAAGCTTAAATCAAACAAAGCACCGGGTAATGATGGTATTATACCAGAGATATATAAAATCCTTTCTAAAAGTACATATTTATTAATACATAAGGTTTTTATTTTGGCCCAAACTGAGTTAATAACCCCCCCATCTTGGCAATATACATTTATTTCGCCAATTTTAAAACCTAATAAAGATCCAACTAGATGTTCTTCATATCGGCCCATCTCATTACTTAATGTTGATTATAAAATGTTTATGAGTATCTTTGCTGATAGATTGAAGACAATCATCCCCTGCATTATAGATATAGATCAGACAGGCTTCATTGTAAATAGAAATACTTTTGATAATATAAGAAGAACTTTAACATTAATAGATTTTGCAAATAGGAAAAAGAAAGATTTAACACTTATTAGTCTTGTTATAAGTTCAGCATTTGATTCTGTAAGTTGGGACTATCTGTTTACCTTAATGAAGTGCACAAACTTCTCAGATGCATTTGTAAATCTAATTGAGCATTTATACAAAGGAGCGTTGGCTTATATTAAGGTAGGAACATATGTTTCACAAAAAATACCCATTCTTAAAGGTACAAAACAAGGATGTCCACTTTCTCCACTATTATTCACTTTAGTAATGGAGCCTTGGGCTAATTTGATCAGAAACAGTACTGACATAGAGGGTTTTGAAATAGATGAAAATACAACATCCAAAATTCAACTTTTTGCAGATGATGTTCTAATTATATCAGCAGGATCTAATTCTTCTATGCAGTCTCTATTTGATAACATGATGAATATTAAAAGTATTACTGGTTTAATATTCAATGAAGAAAAACTAAAATACTACCTATATATACACGAAAAAATATTCTCATTATTCTCATTAGTGATTTTACTAAATATGTACCCAATTCAGGTCAGATAACTTATTTAGGTATAATACTATCTAAAGATATTAAATCTATTATATATAATAATTATAATACCTGTTTTCTTAATATACAAAACCTTTTAATACCTGGAATAATATGTTTTTACTATGGAGGAGAGACTTACAATTATTAAAATGATAATATTCCC
The DNA here is from genome assembly GCF_019279795.1 of Protopterus annectens. Taxonomy (NCBI): domain Eukaryota; kingdom Metazoa; phylum Chordata; order Ceratodontiformes; family Protopteridae; genus Protopterus; species Protopterus annectens. Next base: position 787,582,149 of record NC_056737.1, on the reverse strand, counting down.
CAAGATTTTATACTTAATACAATCAATAATACTTCCACCTACAAAAATAATTATCAAGAAACTGAATACACTAATGTTAAATTTCCTATGGGCACCTAATAGACCTAGGATTGCATTAAAGAAACATACTAATAGCTGGTCTCAAGGGGTATTTCTTTTCCAGACTTTAATTTATATACTATCTCTTCTATTGTAAAAGTTATTACTTTATTAATAGATCAGTCATATGTCACAAAATGGAAAGATTATTGGGAGCTAATTAGTATGCACTTCATGAAAATCTCCTTAACACATAAAAATATGATTGTAAATAACTCCATGTTATGGTTACTAAAGGAATTTTGTACTTCACCTATTACACCTAAACATATGGTTTGTTACCCATTAAATATTATTATTAGTTATCGTAACTTTATATTCATGCACCCTAAGTATAGGGAATGGAATTTTATTGTATTCCCTATAATGTATACTCAGGGTATGCTTTTGTCATCTACTTCTGAAGGAACACATTTAGCTATAGATAATGATCTAAAGTACTGGTATCAGTTGATATCTGATAATAAAGTTAAAAATCTAGATTTCTTAAAACAAGAATTTGATCTAAGAGAAACTTGCTGGTTAGAGGTTCAGACCTTTAGACAACATCTCATTAATAAAATAGATCTAATGTCTATAACAGTTAAAGAATCTATTCCAACACTGATTGATTACTTGATATTAAATTTACAACATAAAGTTTCTGATAAAGGTAAACTTTCATACATACATAAAATTATCAGACAAGAAACTTTTTACAGTGTAGATTCATACTGGAATTATTTCACTTCTATTAATGGGGACCCACCAAATCAACAAGATAAACAATATATATTGGAATCTGCTTATAGAACTACGTCTTCCATTGTCTGGAGACTTTATACATGGAAATTTTTACATAGATCTTTTTATACACCTTTGATGATGAATAAAATAAGTAATAAAGATAATTTATGTAAGAGATGTAATGTAGAAATTAATGCTGACTGGGCTCATATGTTTTATGACTGTATAAAATTGAAAGAATACTGGAAGTCAATTAATGAATTTTTGCAGGCTCTTTTTACAGATAATTTCATTATTTCTAAATCTCTTATATTATTCAACACACCTGTACCTCAAAGTGTTAAAAGGTTAAGCTTCCCTTGTTATGGTCTATTCTAGCAGTGGCTAGGAAAATAATAACTAGAAATTGGATTTCAGATACACCTCCTTCGTTCAATGAATTTAAAAATGTTATGAATATAGTGTGCCATATGGAAATAAACACAATTAGGACAAGAACAAATAGAAAAACATCTTATTATATTGTATGGGATAATTTACAAAATTTGTTAAAAAAATTTTAATTTCAATAGCATGGTATTTTAGTTTAATTAATTGATCTGATTGTAGTGGATGTCTTTGTAAATACTTTAGTTGTTTTGTTGAATATTATAATAATACCTATTTTTAATTACTTGTATAAAATTGTTATGATATTTCTCTTATATGTTAAAACAATAAACCTGTTTTGAAAAAAAAAGAAGTATAGAAAACAGATGTTATTCAAATTCATAAGCAAACTACATCTATCATAGATAAAGCCCATCTTTAATAAACATGGTTCAATTACCTTTTCTTACCAACACTTCAGCAAATAGCATATTCATTTTGCTAGATGGGAAGAAAGAGACAAATAACAGTATGTTTTAAAACTTTTTCTCTTAACACCCCCCCCCCCAATCTGGATATGAAGCATATACTTTCCATTATTAATCAAAAATTTGGAAAGAAGACTGGTAAGTGAATGGATTGATTAATGTTATTTTCAGAAGCCACTTTGGGTAAAAAGGAAGGGTTTGTCCATATTGTAACCCCATCGTTATGAAAAATAATGTAAGGAGTTTTTGAGGAGGGAGCCTGGAGTTCAGATATTCTCTTTGCAGATATAATGGCTACTAGGAAGACTGTTTTCCATTAAAGGAATTTTAAATCAGATTTAGCTGAAGGTTCAAAACATTTTTGAGTTAGACCTTGGAGCACAACTGTTAGATCCCAAGGAGGCGAGGGATCCTTTACTGGTGGTCTTAGAAGAAAAATACCCTTCAGAAAAGCTTTGCATAATTTGGATGAAGCCAATGAATCATTTTTGTCTCCTGTGTGAAAATTAGAAATTCCTGTCAATTGAAGTTTAATCGTAGAGAAACTTACTTCTTCTTTAAAAGGGATTGCTAAAAATTGAAGTACCACAGAAACTTGAGCAGAGAAAGGGTCAAGCTCTTTATTCAAAGCCAAAAAAGAGAATATTTTCCACTGTATACTTTTTTAGTAGATTCTTTTTGAGAAGCCTAAATGATGGTACATACAGGGGAAGATTGCCTGGGCTGTCTAACCATTACTGGAAGTGGAAAAACATGCAGTTAAGTTTGAGGGCCTGTATGTTGGGATGTTGGATCCCTGATGGGTGATGTAGGAAATTGGGAGTTAGCTCCAATATCCATGGAGGATAACAAAGGTGAGACCATAGGAAGGGGAATCATACTTGCTGAGGCCTAAAAGAGGCAATGAGCTCTTCAGCTGGCTTGCTCTCTGCAGTAATTTTGGAATAAAAGGGAGATGGGGATAAGCATAAAGAATACCCGTGGGCCAAACGTGGACTAGACCATCTCTCTGTGACTCCCCCTGAAGGGGGATAAGAGCAATGTACCTGCTGCACTTGTTGTGGGGAGTCACAAAGAGGTTCCAGCAAGGTTGGCCCCTATGATGGAAGATAATTTCTGTCACAGATTGATTGAGAGACCACTTGTGAGGCATCAGGATGGACCTGCTTAGTTTGTCTGCTAGTACATTGGTCTTCCCCAGGATGTGCATTGCAATTAGAAAGCAGTCTGATGAGATCATCCATTCCCACTCTTTCATGATTTCTCCGCAGAAGAGATAAGATCAAGTTCCTCCTTGTTTGTTGATGTACCTGACTACAGACATGTTGGTCTGAATTGCAACAGTCCCTAGAGGGAGAGCATCTTGAAATGCATGCAATGCAAGGACTGCTCTCATCTCTAGTACATTGATATGCAGCTTGGTTTACTGGGAGGACCACATGCCCTGGACTGTTATTCCCAAGAAATGCCCCCACTCCTCCCCAGTTGAGAAGTGTCTCTGGTCCCTTTGGCCATTGGGGCAGTAGAGCAAAGGGTTGGCCCAGATGAATGTCATCTGATTGGATTCACCAGTGGATGTGTTTACAAATCGGAGTAAGTTTGACTGGAAAGGATAGGGATTGATGAAGAATGGACGACTGAACAGCTAGAGTCCATTGAAGAACATACATAAAGCACTGATCTTGGTGAAGGAGATGGGTGGGAAAGAAGTACAGGAACCTGACTGCTGATAGTGGAAATGCAATAAGGTGTAGGGATGCTGGCTGTTGTCATATCCAGAATTGTACCAATGAACTCCAGGCTCTGAACTGGGGTTAAGCTTGAGTTGGCATAGTTCATTATTATACTCAATGACTTGCAAATCTGGAGCAAACAGTCCCTGGCATGCAGAAGGAGATGCTTGGATGGAGCAGTGAGGAGCCATTCAGCTAGGTAGGGAAACACTCAGAATCCTTTTAGTCTCAAGTGAGTTGCCACCACTGCCATACATTTAGTAAACACCCTGGGGGCTGTGGTGAGTCTAAAGACAGTGCTCTGAATTGACTGGCTCCCAGCTGAATGTGTAAGTGTCTTCTGGAGTATCTGTCTTTCATGTGATAGTACAGATCATAAAGATCTATCGAGCACATTCAATCATCCTTGTGAAAAAAAGGTAGGATGGACTGCACCATGACCCCTCGGAACTTTGACTTCTTTACATAGTGATTCAAATTGCTTAGATCCAAAATCAATCTGAGGTCCCCTGTTATCTTGGGCACTAAAAAATGTGTGAATAAGTCCCACATCCTGTTTGGTCTGGTGGGACCTTTAGAATGACTCTTTTTTTCTGGCAGCTTTTAGATTTCTTGTACTGCTGCCTTCCTTTGTGTGGAACATCAGGAAGCTTCTTTCTTTTGAAGGTAGGGAGTAGGAAAAATGGTATGCAATAACCTCTGGATATTATTCTTAGCAGCCATGAATCTTGTGTTATATTTGCCCAGCCATCTGGGAGCAAGCACAATCATCCCCCGACTGCCACCAGAATTGGACAGTCAGGCAGCACTTCAGGAGCACTGGAAGGATCTGCCTGGAAAAGAATCCTGGAACCCCTGATTCTGTGGGCCTCCTTTGCCTCTAGGGTGATGTCTTTCATTAAATTTTCCTCCTCTGCCTCTGGAGGAATTATCACCAAGCAGGTCTTGGGACGGTCCTGGAGATTTTCAGAACCACATCTTTTTACCGCACTCTGATTCCTGGAGAAGGTTTGTTGATAGGTAGTAAACTTGATTCTGATAGCAGACAGTCTTTCCATCCTGTTTGTTGTGGGCAAGTGTCTCTTTTACTGAAGGCCCAAACAAGGGAGAGCCATTGAATGGGGCATTGATAAAGGACTTCTAAAAAGGCTTCACAAAGTTGCATAGCCACATGCAGGCATGTCTCCTTATGGCAATGCCCGAACCAGCTGCTCATGTGGTGCCTTTGACTGTGTGAGAGGTTAATCTTATTGAAGCATTTGATATGGATAAAAGACTTGCCAGTTGTGAGAATGTTCTTTTGAAATCCTCTGGAGATGCATTGACAAAGTATTTGATAGCTCTTTCATCAAATCTATCTGAAGTCTAGTAAAGTGTGCCAGGTAGTTTAGTGACCTCAGGACAAAGGTTGCTGAGGCAAAGACTGTCTTTCCGAATCTGTCCAATGCTCTAGATTCCCTGTTTGGCATCTGGACAGCAGAGCTCTGCTCTGCTATCTCTTTCTTGGTGGCTGACCCCCACCATACCATCAACTGGGACTCCTTTGCTCTAGTGGGATCTGTCTTTTGGAGGGGCTAAGAATTTATTGGGTTTCTTTAGAATGGGTTTGATGGTATCCAGTTCCATACAAGCCTGGCGGGAAAGTAAGTCAATGAGCTCATCCATCGGGTTTAACCCAAGATGAAGATGAGACAGGACCATAAGCTTCCAAAAATAGAGATTCTTCAGGAGAGGTATTTTTAAAAGACAAGCCACCTTTTGGTGTAAGGATCTCTAAAATGTCTCCAAAGGAGATGTCATTGGGTAGCGATCAGGCGGGACCCTTCTCCTTTATCAAAATCTCTATCCTCCATGAGGGAGCCTATGTGCCTCTTGCACATTCTCTTCCGATGTACTTCATTTGAGCTACTATATACATAAATATAAATAATGATTAAAATATATATATATATCATATAATATATATAATAAACATTCTAAATTTTATTTACATACAATTTTCAAATAATTTTATTTATTATCAATCAAATTTTTCAAACAGACACTTCCTCAAAAAAATATTTTACTATTTCCATATTCATTCCAAATTGGAAAAGAAAAAACATTCAAAAATGAAGAATGAACCTAGATTCCATCAATAATTTTCAAATAAAACCAATAATAATTACACAATAATACATTACACTCTACATAATATAACCCCACCTGTAGTCCCTCCAATATCAATACAAAAAATCCTCTTCCACTCTCTCACAAAATCCCCCCCTATATTATCTCCTCCTGTTTTCCTCCCTATGGTTTCCCTCCTCTGTACCAATTTTGTTTCTCACAACCATTTCCTATATCCACATCCACATCCTATGTTTGCAGTCATAAATAATAGTCATACTATATCTGACCTTGCAAGTTCAATATTATTTGGCATTATTTCTGACCTCATTACACACCAGACCCACAAGTTCCTTACCTTATGACACCCACCTTTTTTTCTGTTGTTTTTTATTTCTGCTTTTTTGTTTTTATCTCTTTCCTTTTTTTAATATAATAATGATGCAAAAGGTAACCCTATTCTAAAAAAAAAATCTTTCCTATTCTAAAAAATTCACATTCTATCAAACTTCCTTATAATACTATAAATCTAAATTGGAGAAAAAAAAATAATATTTTGTCACCAGACCCACCACCACACCCAACATCACCCTCATCATCCTATTATTCCCATCATTCCCATTCAAATTCCCAAAATTATCCCCAATTCCCAATTGCCAGGAACCTAACTCACTTTTACCAAATTTTCTACCACTTCTCGCTTCTTTTTAGCTCATTTATCCCTCCCTACCAACTTTCCTCCCTTTCCTTCAACTTTCCTTCTTTCTTCATTCTCTCTCTCTCAGATGCCTCTCTAACCTTTTCTTTTTAACTCAATCAATGGTAGAGAATCTTAGAAAAGTCACTGTGTCTACTAGAGGCATGAAGAAAATTTTTTCAGCTTTTTTTTTTTTTTGTGATAAGGTTTGTAATGTATTTTGTTGTGGGGCACACAGATTTTCCACATCCAAATATTATACTTCTACCCCCTATGATGTGAGTAAATCCAATCCCCAGTGGGTTTGCCAAAAAAAATAATACTATAATAAATCTTACATATTACTTTTCTACCATATAAATATAACAATTCTCAAAATGGGCCAAAAACAAAATGGCATATGGGAACAAAAATGCTGCCCCCATGTAAAATGTGCCTTGCCTCCAAAATGCCTTCCCCCTCCTGAAAATGAATTATACAATTATGTGTTAGGCAATAAACTAATGATAAAAAAATAAAAAATCCATCCCCCAACATTCCCAACCATCCCCACCATTTTCTCCATGGAACATAAGTGCTAGGAACATATTGATACTAGTCCATAAAGACTTGACTTGCCCTTTGCCCTTGCCATGCAATGTTGCTGACCTTAAGAAACACACCTCATCACTGTTTAACTCATGACTGTAACTTTTCCAAATGGCCTTTGGCCTAGAATCCCAATAATATTCCATACTTTATTTAAATAACCTCCCTCCTTTTCCCTAACTATGGGGAAACGTGGTGGATGATTCCTTTTGTTTTTTTTGTATTTAGAAATTGAAAAAATCTCTAGGATTTTTTACATTTTACTGACATTCCTGACATCCAAAAAAATCAAAAAGAAGCCTTTCTCCCAATAATTCCAATAATGGTATATATTATATCTCTCTCTTAAAATGGGTGGGGTGTTTATGTATGTATACTGTAGGGAGAGGAAGGAGCGAGGTACCAGAATTAAAATTTCAATTTCAGCAGCAGGTGTTGTTCTTCATTTGTATATTCTATATACTTGGATTTGTGAAGGAGTAGAAGAGTTGTGTTTTTTTTTTTCTTCCGATGTACTTCCTCTGGGGATGTTCAGGGGAGGTAACAGAAGAGAGGGGGAGTTCCTCAACCAGAACCAATTGGAGGCTTGTTGGAACTGGCTGTCCATATGGAATAGATCTGATCACCTCAGAGCTCAGAACTAAAGAGGGAATAGGGATAGGATCCGAAAGAAGAAAAGGCAGTTCTCTGATAGAGAAGAAGCCATTTCCACAACCTCAAAGGCAGACAAACCCAGGGAGATCTGAACCAGCCAATCTGGAGCCAAGGCTCCCAGCGAAGCTAGGTCCCAACCAATGCCAGATCCACATCCCGAGGATGGAACTGGACCTGAACTGTCTAGAGCCAAGGCTCCAAGGGGCAGAGATGGATCTGACATCAGAGTCGATACCAGCCCACAGATCCAACACTGACACTTCAGCTGTGAGACCTAGTCTAATCCAAAAGTATAGGAGTGGAACCAGTCAGGGATACTGTTGGAGTTGAAGAAGAAATCTCTTCAGATCTGACTCCAAACCTCTTGGGGATTTTGGATCCAGGGACTCTGAAACAGGTAGATGGATTGGAGAAGGAGAGAAAACAGTGTGTATTGAAGAATGAAGACTCATGGATCCTATAGGAGATGGAACCGGTATGACCCCCATCTGGATGTGAGCTCTGAGAAATTTTCACTTCATCCTATCCTCATCCACTTCTGGTAAATTTCTGGAAGATGTAGTGGATGGAGGTCTTTAATATCTCTTCGGTGTTTGTAACAAAGGGGATTGCAGAATAGGAGATACAGACTTAATTATATATTCTGGTGTACGACCACTCTGTGATGTGTCAGGTTTCGGATCAGAGAACCTAGGATCTGAAGATGGCACCATAGAACTGGCAGATATGACTATGGGAGCTGTAAACTTTGGGTCAGAAGGTTTTGCATCTGAAGGCCAGGTCTTAGGATTCAACACAGTCAGATCTGAGATCTTACAGCTTTAATAAGGTGGCTCTGATGAAGCCCTGGGTACTTTAGTAGGGAGCATTTTCTTTACTCCAACAAACTAGATTTAGACTTTTTTTTTTTTTTTTGGGGGGGGGAGTGGTTTGAGCCTATGAAGATGTAGTAGAAGCAGGGAGAGGATGCTTCAATATCAGTTTATTACCGTGGTCAGCTAAGACCCTGGGATTAAAGGTGAAACAAACTGAACAGTTTGTATATAGATGACTGGCTCCAAGGCAATAAATGTACTCCTTGTGGGCATCCGAATTTGGAATCTTATGCCCAAAAGAAGTACATTTTTTGAAGCCCATCAATTTATCTGACATGTTTACAAGACCAAAAGACAACACATTAGTAGTGTGTAAGAAAAAAATTCTAAACAATACAGTGAAAGGAGATTATAAATATAGAATTTTTTTTTTTTTACAGAAAAAGCAAAAAATTACCAACAATGGTATTAAAGAATTACCTTAATTAAAAAAGGTAAGTAAAATACCAGCTATGGTAAGAGAAAAGAGGTACTATAAGAATGAATAGTAGACCTAACATCAGCGATAAACTGAGAGGGAGCAAGAAGAAAAGGGTATATTATAGAAGAAACTAATGTTTTAAAGATAAACTTACAATTAACCATTAACAAAAGCTCAAGAGAGGAATCTGTGCACAATGGTGGCAATTGAGATCTGAGGTAATGGGGATGGACTAAGGCATTATGGATAAAGGGAGGAGCTCGAGAGTTGGATCTGAAGTCTCGAATATGCAGCCGAGTCAGATAAGAGGATCGGATCCAAACCCATGGGTTAAGTAAGAATGAAAAGGACATCAGACACACAACTTTTTTTGCAGTGGAGCAAGCCCCCTTGCACCCCCACACCCCCTGCTAATTATATATACTAACTCCAAGATAGTGCTACAGTGGGGAAAATGGCATATTCCCCCATCTCCACTGTATTGCGATTTTGTATTGGCAAAGCTGGTAAATTTCAGTCAACTGATATTCAGAGCAGCTGAATCGGCTCTATCAGAAGTTGATGACTTTTCATTTTGACAGATAAGTTGTGCTCCAAGATAAAAGCTATGCTGTTTAACTGTTTTCACTAGTACCTATCTTCTAGTCATTGCAAGCTGCTTTGTTTTCATATTTTTTTACACTTTTGGAGTCCCTATCTAAAAATTGAAGCCTGAGTGATTGATAATCTCAAGACAGAAATCAAAATCCTGAAAGGCACAAAAAAACTGAAACTCAAAATACTAAAATAATATTAAAAACAAATACAAAATATGAACTCGTAAAATAAAAAAAAATGCATTGTGATTTTTACAGAAGGGCAAGCTCACTGCTCCATATATGGGAGCTGATACCCACACAACTGTGTAAATATATATTCTAAACAGAAAGGTTATGTACTTACAATAACGATACATCTGTGTTATCTGTTATCATCTGGTTTAACCTGTGGGTTATCAGATATGACTCGGATCCAAGACCAACCATTTCAAAAGACTTTAGCCCCCAAGCACTGCCTCCTCTACCCATAGGACCTTGCATTCTGCAGAGTTACCTCATATCAGATTTCCCATTTACAAAAAAATGTCCACTGTCATCTCTAAGGCCACAAACCAATGACCCCAAATGGAGGACAGGGGGAGAGAGAGAGAAGCCTCAAAAACTCAGCTGTCCAATGTCCAGGAGAAAAACAATACAGGAGGAGGGAAGGAGGGAGGGACAGCTGAAGTGGACAGAAACAGACAACATGGATCTATTGTTATGGTAAGTACATAATTTTCATATCAGATGTCTTTTCCATCTGGGTTCAACCTGTGGGAACAGAGTCCCCACCCACGTTTCACACAGGAAGGTCCAGTAAGACCACATTCCACAAAGAACCAAAGGGGCACTAGACCTTAACCGAATATCCAACTCGTAGTTGGACACAAAGGTGTGAACTCACACAAGTAGCCACAGCATAAATGTCATCAATAGCAACTCTGGAGAAAAAGGCTTTGGAGGTAGCCATAGCTCTATCAGTGTGATCTTTGGATTTGCAAGGTAAAGATTTTCCTTTCAAACTATATCTTAATAAAATGTTGTCAGAAAGCCACTTAAATAAGGCAGAGTTAGACACGAGCTTTCCCAACCGGGCATTTGAAAAGGAAACAAACAGCTGTTTAGACTTCCAGAAGGACATGGATCTATCTAAATAAAATCTTAGTTGCCTGTGAACATCAAGACAATGCAGTAAGTATACTTCTTTGTTTGAAAAGTTGGGGAAAAACATTAACAAATGAATGGCCTGATTCAAGGTGGTTTCTGACACCACCTTAGGCAAAAAACACAGGATCTGTTCTGAAAGAGACCCTGTCTTTATGTAAGACCAGATAATGAGGTGCTGAAGATAAGGCCTGCAGTTCTGACACAAACCTGGTCAAAGTAAAAGCCACCAGGAAAAGAGTGCTCCAAAATACCTTCAAAGAGGCTGTCACTGAAAGCTTAAAAGGAGGTCTAGCAAGAATGTGAAGCATAAATGGTAAATCCCAGGGAGGAACAGGGTCCTGGATAGAGGGTTGCAACAAGAATGTTCCTCTGAGAAAATCCTTGGAAATCCTCAATGCTGCCACAGGAGTATTATCTCTGCCAGTTTGAAAGTTGGAATCCCTGGCCTTCAAGGAAATTCAAGAAACCGTGCAGTTAGTTTGAGAGTACAGAGGTTGGGATGGGACAAGTCTGCTGGGTAAGAGATCAGATCAGTTATGGGATCTATCGCCAAAGGAGGGTACTACAGAAGAAGCCAAAGAAAGAGGAACCACACCTGACAAGGTCAAAAGAGAGCAATGAGGATCACAGTCACTCTCAATGGGTGCCTTTCTGGAGAAATTTTATTATCAGAGGAGTGGAAGAATAAGTATACAGGAGATCTGGTGACAAGTATACAGGAAAGCATCACTGGGTGACTCCCTGTGAAGGAACTAAGGCATAATAACTGTTGCACTTGGTGGTGGATGGGGAAGCAAACAGATTGCAACATGGAGTGCCCCAACAATGGAAGATCTGAGCCGCTACCCTCAGATTTAGGGAACACTTGCAAGGGAAAAGGATGTTCCTGCTCATACTGTCTGCTTAAATGTTGGATTTCCCTGGGATGTGCATTGCCATCAGAAATCGCTGAGAAGAAATCACCCATTGCCAAAGTCTCATGGCCTCCCAACAAAGAGGTTAGGTCCAGATTCCCACGTTTTGTTCAGATACCAAACCACCAACACTGCTCTAAAATCACACCGTTGTGGAGAAAGTCCTGAAAAGCCTGCAATGCAAGGAGGATCACTCCAAGACATTGATGTGAAGATTTGGCGTTCAGAATAGACCAAGTCCCTTGGCCTGTCTTACCTTTGAAACACCCCTCACCCACCTAAGAAGGAAGGCTTCCATCATGACTGTGTCCTGCAGGGGAGGAAAAACAAATGGTCTCCTGGCTGACACTGTGCGAAACTCCAATCACCACTTAATTTGACTTCGACAGATTTCTATCAAAATGATGGGAAAATCCATAGAGTGGGTTAAGTAGGACCACTGTATCGCTAATGTTCACTGCAGTATCCTCATATGGTACCTCACCTGGAGGACTAAGCAAATTGCTGCAGCCATGTGACCTAAAAGCCTGAGAAACAGGGAAGCTGGAGGCTTCCTGAGACAGTATGAGACTGGCCTGAATATGAAAGGTAACACTGTGTGTGCCAGAAATCTGAGATAATGCGTTTCACTGGCACCCTATGAACTTCAGCATCTGGACTGGCTGAAGGCTGGATTTTTGATGGTTTATGGTGATTCCTAAGGAAAGACACAACTAGAGTAAATCCCTGGCCATGACTAAAGATGTCCTTGTGGAGGCAGTGAAAAGCCAATCATCCAGGTAAGGAAAGACCTGGAAACCTTGCATCCTGAGCCAAGTTGCCACTTCTGCCATGCAGTTAGTGAACACTCAGGGGCAGTGGTGAGACCAAAGGCAGCACTGTGGACTAATGATGAGTGGCTTTTAGCTAGAAGTGCAGATATCTCCTGAACCACCTCACTATCTTTATATGATGGTGGGTGCCCCTGAGATTGACTGAGTATATCCAATTGTCCTTCCTTAAAACAGGTAGAATGTTGATAATCTTTGGAACCAAAAAGAAACTGGAATAGATCCCTGGTCTACAATGGTCTGATGGGACCTCTTGGATGACTTGATTTGTTAATAGTTTTCAGATCTCAACAGCTGCATCCCTTCCCTAACAGGGTGGTATGTCCACAAGGTGCTTGGCATTTTCTTTTGGCAGAAATAAAAATGGAATTGTGTAACCTCCAGGTACGACTCCTAACACCCTTGCTTCCAAGGTGATGGCCTCCCAAGCTTCCAGGTGTAGACCAAGACAGCAGAGCAACTATTAGGGAATGCTGAAAGGGCCTGCCAGAAAATACTCCATGGAAGTCCTGGTTCTGCGAACCACCCCTGTCACTTGCGCAGCATCCATTCTGGTTACTTCCCTGCATGAGGGGAACTCTCTGCAGGAGCATCCTGAAAACACTGCTGCATTTTTTTAAAGAATGGATGTCTGCTCCCTTCTGGTTTCTTGAGAAGGTCCATAGAGGGTGTCAAAACATAGTCCAGTGCAGATAGCATCTTTCCATCTTGCTCTCTCCTGGTCAATGTACCTTTAATCGTAGGCCAAAATAACAAAGAGCCATCAAAAGGGGCATTAATAAGGGATGCCTTGAAGCAATTTGCTCAGAGTTGCACAACTTCATCTAAGCATGGTGATGCATGACAATATCAGTGCTAGCAGCTTGGGTCATGCTATCTGCCTCAATGGAGAGCAGATGGATGCACACATTTGAAATAGATTGAAGTTTGGACAACTGCATCTCCAGAGTCTTTTGAGACCCTAACACCTACTGAGCCTTACCAACTCTTGACACTTCAGACACAATGTCCCATTTAAGCCTTGTCAAATGAGCCAGGTAATTTAACACCCTCATCTCAAAGGTGGCTGATGCATAGAAGCATTTCTCTAACTGGTCCAATGTCCTAGATTCCCTGCTAGGGGGATGGACCAATAAACTCCCTTCCAAGATTCTTGGTGGCTGCCACTACCACAATAGCATCAATGGCTGGACCCTTACTCCTATGTTGTTGATACTTGGGAGGGGACAAGATTTTATCAAGTTTTTCAGGTACCATATCAGGATCCCTTTAAGGTCCTCTAAGACACTAAGTCATTAAGCACATCTGGAGGGGAGCCACCCAGGACAAGGATGAGCTCACCACATAAGCCTCCAAAAGTGCTGATTCCACTAGATATGGAGCTTCAGTTGCCCAGCCCCCCGCGCTGGTGAAGCAGCTCCATGAGATCACCAAAAGAGGCAACTTTATGGGGGTGATTTACCCCTCTCCTTCATCGTCAGTATCCTTGGTGAAGGATTCCTTTATAGAATCCAGGTGCTTCCTCTTATACCGCCTCTTGCCATGACCCTCCTGCACAGGGGAATAGAGAGGAGAGTTAGGAAGGCTCTAGGAGCATGGTATTCTGGAGGCCTATCAGAGTGGGCTGTCCCAGAGCAAGCTGGTGTGAGTCCATGGCACTAACCACGCTGTCTCTGGGCCTGAGAGCATCCATTCTACCATATCTAAGGCACAGAGACTGAAGCTGGCCACCTGGAATCCACACCACTGGGATCAAAAGACTCCAAGGACATGCCAAACTCTGTAGCTACTCCTTCCTGCCCAGACACTGAGATCATAGCTGAACTATCAAGCGACAAAGAACTGAGAGGGAGGGACAACACTGAGATTTGAAGCACCAACCCCAACCTGGAAGCCTCATCCCCAAATGGTCAGCTCTCAGACCTGCTCAGTTCCAAGACTGCCAGAGTCAATAAGGTCAAGGTAAGGGAGGAAGATAGAATTGGCCAAGCCATTGTACCCAATCCTGGTGGTGGTAAGACAACCAGTTCTGAGAGCTCTGGAGCCACAAGGCCTAAGGGATGAAACAAGTCAGTCAGTGCCGAAGCCCTTGGGTTAAGGACTTGAGGTAGATGGGATCAGGCCTATTTGCATCTGAGCCTGTAGAAAGGACTGCATAAATTATTCCAACTTATCAGGTCTAATATTCCCGACCAGAGTGACCAAGATGATGAGGCTACCGAGGAGGGCTTGGAGGCCCACTAACCAGTAAAATGCTCCAAAGACCAAGCCTGAACTAGAGAAGTTTGGATCTGGGGGGAGAAGGTGCTGATGCCGGGGAAAGCTCCCTATGAGGAGAGAGTGAAAAAAGGGAGTGAATCCTGCCCGAGGAAGGCCCTTTTGATAAGAAGGGACTAGGGACACCAAGTGTCAATGAAGGAACCTTCCCAGCAGTCTTCATCATGAGAGAATGGGTTTGAGTAGTTGGATCTGAAGACAGCACAGATGCAGCTGGTGGAGATGAAGAAATTAGAAGCAGGAGGAGCCAGTCATTTGCAATCCCCTTTAAGTGGTTTGGGGTTCTTAGTACCCTCCCTCTGACGCCGATTGCTTTTATCCCATTTACTGGCTGGAGTGGAGGAGAAGTATCTCTGACAGGCAGAAGACTCTTGAGGATTTAACCCTTTGTTCATTGACAGCCCTGGATCTAATGCTGTCATAAATGGAGAACTCGGTCCAACCTAACTAAGCTACTTCACTCACTAAAATTATTATTTATTTTGTTAAGTACACACATAAAAGGGCAGGAAAAGACTGTGACAGTATAAACATTTTAATCTTTACAAGTACCAACATACCTAAATTAGCCCAACCTAATCAAAACGTAACCTAAAACACCCAATCTATGTTTTAATAACAATAAGGGTAGACGAACAGGTGACAGAAATGTCCAAAACATGCTAAAAAGGATACATCAAGCAGAGTTTGAGATCTAGCTGCTGTCTTGTAAGGTGGCAAACAAGATCTGAGGTAACTCTGTAAAGAGCAAGGTGCTATGAGTAAAGGAGGCAGAGCTTGGGGGCTGAAGTTGTTGGAAATGGTTGGTCTGGAATCTGAGTTGGATCCAATAACCCACAGGTTGAACCTGGAAGGAAAAGACAACACTGGATGCTACAATTTGCACTTTGGGGACAAGGAAAATTGCTTCAGGTTAAAAATATTTTATATTCATTTGGTGTGCTAAATCCATGTTTTGCTTTCGCACAAAACTTTAGCATTAATTCAGGATTTTGAACTTCAGTTTTGCGTAGCTATCAGGATTTTGGTTTCAGTCTTATAACCTTCAGTCATTTATGCTTCAATCTTATGGGAAGGAGCAACATGTTATATTTTTCTCTTAGTCAAGAAGCTGATAGCAAACAAAATCAACCAGTTTAAGCTAAAGAAGAGCAGCAATAAAAATGATCATGTGTTGGAGGTCATCCACCAACCCCCTTTCCCTTTTTTAGCCACAGAAACTGAAATGTATGGCAATCTCTAATAAACAATAAATTAAGCTTTTCTAATGCTTTACATTTCTATTTCCATTATTCAGCTTCCTTTTTCTCAAGTGCTCTCAACAATCATTTTCTGCTCTTAAGGATAGTTAAGTAAGGATAAATAGTTAAGTTTGCTACTGCTCAGTGAAATTGCTTTTAAACAGGTGATGGCATACAGATGACACCTTCTCCCATCTAATTCAACCTTTTAAATGACCTTTGCACAAACTGAACTTGCAAAAGACCTGGAACATTATGTAAAAATCTGGTCTATTTGCAATTCTTTTTCATATTCCTTTTTACTAACTAATTACTATTATTTTTGTTATAAATAAGTATGTGTAACCTACTCATGAAGATGTGTTCATTTTCACTAAATTCATTTTTACATTAATTTTTAATTGACAGTTTAAAACAAAATGTTGATTAAAGTTTTTTTTCCAATTAAATTTTTATTATTTTTCTGCAGCAGGGATTGACATTCACATAGATCAGTACAATTACAGATGTAGTTCTTAAACCATTGCTATAAACAAACCATCTGTCTATGAAAACTATATACACTATATACAAACAGTGCTACTAAAACCTAAGGGTAGAAGGAGTCTTAGAGTACAAAACATATCCAAGCTGGCCTCCTATCGAGGTCAGAAGTGTGTATTAGTAGAGAAGGAGTTTACTAAAGGTAGACATGAGGTAATGATTAGCAGAGGGTCACTACAAGTATATAAAAATCTCTGTTGACTCATAATTTAAGCTCTAGGTTCAGTCTTGGTGGATGTGTTCAAATACAAGATTCCAAAATTTCCTGGTAGTAAGTTTGTTTATTTATGTTCCTAATAGTTTTTTAGAAGACATGAATTTGATTGCTAAATTCCTAAAGCCATTCCAGGAGAGAGTGGTATGATCCAACCAATTTTTTAGTGATATATAACTTGATTACTAGGCAAAGAGTGATTAAGACATGGTAGTGTAGTTTAGGGAGGTTGAAGTCTGTAATATGGAGAATTGCTAGCTCCCAAGAAATAGCTGATTTATGATATCCCATTTTTTGCAGACGCACTTTTAATGAGCACCAAAGCTTGTATGTATGTTTACAAAACTATAATATATGAATGAGATCAACTAGGGGGGAGGAACAACATGGACATGATGGGGAGATTGTGGAGTTAAATTTGTTCAAAATGGAAGGAGTGTAATAAGTGTTATTGTTAATCATTAATTGCGTGTATATAAGTTTTGTGAAAGGGGCAAATTTAAGTGTGGAATCAATTGCTTTGAGCTTCTGGTCTATAGTAAATATATTTCCTTATTGGTCCCAATACTTAGAGAATAATAGTACAGAGTCGTATTTAGTGGCAGTAATCAGTTTATAAGTATCTGAAAGCATACTTTTTTACTAGATAAACTCTCAATAATGTCCAACAAACTAGTCATATCTTTATCAACAATAGAAGGTTCAATGTTTACCATAGATATGAGCTCTCGAATTTGACGTAGAATAATGGTATATCTGTTTCCAAGATTAAGGTTTCATCGCAGACCTTGCAGGGTTTTGTCTTTGGGTTTGTAGATGTCCCACACTGTATAGTCCTTAATCAGAGGATAGTCCCTAAGATTAAGCTATTTGTTATTAATTTTAATGTTAGGGTTCATATGAATGGGTTGAATAAGATACAGGGCCTTATCAAGCTTGAGGAACTTCATGAAATTTTGAAAAATTTCAAGTCTCTGCTTCAATATGCCATTAAGGTTGAGGTTTTTAGTGTTTGCAAGGGTCAAGGATGGGAAGGCTTTTGGGTTAATATTATTAAACAATAGATGCTTATTCCAAATTCTAACCCATGAAGGGGAACAATCGTCTTTCTTAGGGGAGATTTTTGAGATTAAAATAATCCTATCTGCACAAATAATCCAGTAGTAAAGCTGAACGTTCGGTAAGCCAAGTCCTCCTCTTTCTTTAGGATAGGTTAATTTTTTGGTAATTAATTCTGACTGACCTAGGAAACCAGATGAATTTGGCTAACTCTCTATTAATTTTGAGAAAGAAGTTGTTTGGTATGATAAAATTAGAGGCATTAAACTGATATAACAGTTTGCATAAGATATTCATTCTGATAATGGCTGCTTTGAATAGCATAGAGAGTTTCAGTTGTTGCCAGCAGTAAATATCCTGTGTAATGTTCACCCATATTTTTAATAAGTTAATCTGATGTTGTTAATCTTCTTTCCATTCATCACTGATGGGTTCAGTTCCGATCCCTCGGAACCGAGTCGGCCTATTACCAAGCTTGCGCCAGCCAAAAAAAACTCTTGAGCTAAGTCTCTACCCAGAATGCCATTCTCCCTGTTACTTCAGATCTCGTTTGCCACATAGCCATAAAGCCGCATTTCAGCTGAGCTCTCAGCTAAGTGAAATCTTTTTTTGATATTTGTGGAAAATTTTTTTGGATGTCTTCATATTTTACTAAACTGTTAGTATTGCTAGTGTAGTTTCTTCTGTCACCCAAACCAAATTCCAGATGGTCACGATTCAATCCATCCTTCCCTTTTTAAGAGAAGGTGATTGGATGTGCTCTATAAATCTCCAGGATGCGTATTACCACATCAAGATGAACAAATGCTCCAGGAGTCTGCTTCACTTCTGGCTAGGAGCCAGTCGTTACCAATTCCGTGCCCTGCCATTCGGTCTCTCTACAGCCCCCAGAGTGTTCACGAAATGCATAGCAGTGGTAACAGCTCACTTGACTAAAAGGATTCTGGGTGTTTCCATATCTAGACAACTGACTCCTTACCGCCCCCACCAAGCATCTTCTGGTAGCAGCGCTACACCATACTCTCTCTGGCAAAATTTTTGGGAATAATGATACATTGGGAGAAATCAAACCTTATCCCTACACAACAAATAGAGTTCATTGGAGCAATGTTCAATATTTAGTCCTGTCTGGTATCACTCCCATTTCACAGACTCCATCGACTGAGGCTTCAACTCTGGGTGATTCTTTCCCAAACAACAGCCTCTGCGAGGGAAGTTCTTCAGGCCATAGGTTCTATGGCTGTGTCAATTTCACTAGTGCCTCTAGCAAAACTACATATGCAGATTCTGCAATGGTTCCTTCTCTGTCAATGGTTACCAAACTGTCATCCCCTGGATTACAAGATTTGAATAACCAACTCCTGCAAACAGGACCTGCTTTGGTGGATGAGGCCAGATGTAGATCTGTGGAGCCGTCCATTTCAACCCCCCCAGCCCACAGCCATTGTGACCATGGATGCTTCCTTGATCGGGTGGGGGGGGCCATTTCCAGAGAAAGACTGTCCAAGGCACATGGTCCACCTCAGAGGCCCAACTGCATATCAGTGTTCTAGAACTGAGAGCCTTGCTGTTAGTGCTGCAGGCCTTCCATTCGGCTCTTCCTTCCGGGACAATTGCAATTCAGTCAGACAATATGTCAGTGGTCTGGTACTTTAACAAACAAGGAGGAACCAAGTCCTATCCCCTATGTCGAGAAGCCATGAGAATTTTTCAGTGGGCGATAGCTTCCAACTGCTTTCTAATAGCAACGCATATCCCAGGGAGCTCCAACGTGACTTCAGACAAACTAAGCAGATGCATCCTCATGCCCCATGATTGGTCCCTCAACCCCAAGGTAGCGTCTGTAATCTTCAGCCACTGGGGCCAGCCTTGCTGCGATCATTTTGCTTCCTCATCAAACACCAAGTGCAGCAGCTACTTTTCCCTACTTCCCCCAGAGGGGAAGCCACCAAGGGATGCTGTGATCGACGATTGGCCCACGGGACTTCTCTATGCCTATCCTCCCATTCCCCCGATCCCACAATTTCTAAAAAAATGCTCTTCAGTTGAGATGCAAGGTGATCTTCATAGCCCCATTCTGGCCTCAACAAGTTTGTTTCCCCTTTCATTGGCCTCACCTAGTATACCCGCCGTGGATTCTGGACCCTCTACCAGATCTGATTACTCATCCCCAAGGGTTGTGTCACCCAAACCTGTCCAGTCTCAAGCTCACAGCTTGGTTTCTCCACTTCCACTAGTTGCCAGGCAAGCTAATCTCTCCTCCCCTGTTCGAGACATCATGCTGGCCTCCCAGAAATCATCCACCAGAAGACTATATCAGGATAAGTGGAAAAGGTTCTCCATCTGGTCCAAGGGTAACATGCTAGACCAGTATTCAGCTCCAGTTACTACAGTGCTTCAATAATTGTCTAAGTTTTTTTAATAATGGAGCCTCTGCCTCTACAGTACGAGTGTATTTAGTGGCAATTTCCACAATGGTATAGATAGCACCCCTCTTATCTCTTTACACCTCTGCAAGACTTTCCTCAAGGGGACCTGTCATCTCAGGCCTCCTCTCAGACAGCCCATGGAACCATGGAACCTCACTTTAGTCCTCCAGTCTTTAACACAAAAACCCTTTGAGCCAGCTGCTAAGTGTGACCTAAAGTTCTTGTCTTGGAAATCTTTGTTTCTGGTAGCCATTACCTCTGCCAGAAGAGTCTCAGAACTGCAGGCATTGTGTATAAAGAGGCCGTATCTGGTCTTTTATAAAAACAGTATGTCACTTCGGAAGAACCCATCCTTTCTTCCCAAAGTTGTTTCTGAATTCTCTATTAACCAGTCCACTGATCTACCAGTGTTTTTTCCGAATTTTGCCAATAGAGGAGAGTATTGCCTTCACTCCTTAGATGTACATAGACAATTGAGATTTTACCTAGACAGGACCAAACCTATCCGTAAATCTGATCAGCTTTTCATTTCCTTTTCGGGACCCAAAATGGGAGAGGCTGTTTCCACGGTTACATTATCAAGATGGCTAAGGGACTGCATACGTTTCACCTATTCCCTTCATAATGAAACCATGCCAAAAGTCAAAGCCCATTCCACTAGATCTATGGCAACTTCTATAGCGTTCCACTCCAGGGCCTCCATGGATGACATCTGCGCAGCAGCTACTTGGGCTAAGCCTCATACCTTTATCAATCATTACAAATTGGACCTGGTCTCCAGAGGGAGAGCTGCCTTCGGCTCAATGGCACTCAGGAATATTCTTCTATAAAGGCCGCCCATGGACCTCCAGGTAGCTTCGGATTCTGTCCCATCAGTGATGAATGGAAAGAAGATTAACAACATCAGATAAAGAAGTTATGTCTTACCATAACGTTCCATCTGTGTTGTTCATCTTCTTTCATTCATCACTTCCCACCCTCCTTCCCCCTCTAGTACTAGAGCATATCTTGGGTTTTATATCATTATTGGATAGATAGATAGATAGATAGATAGATAGATAGATAGATAGATAGATAGATCGTTGACTCAAGAGTTAGTGTGTTATCCCAAGTATGTCTATTACATGTGAAGTCAGATTGCTCGAGGGATAATATGGAGGGCATGATTTTCTTCATTTTTTCAGCTAAGAGCGAGGATAGGATTTTAATATCCACATTAATCAAAGATATTGGTCTGTAGTTGTGAGGGTTAGGCTTGTCTAAGTTGCTAAGTTGCTGTTAGAGATAAAAATAGTTCTAGAATTGTTTAGATAATGATCCGTTATACCATTCAGTTTAATGAAATTGAAAATCTTTAAAAGGATAGATGATAATTTTTGATTGAAGGTTTTATAAAATTCTGCTGTAAACCCATCAGGGCCCAGAGCTTTACCTATTTACAGTTTTTCTATAATATCTATTATTTCTGTTTAAATGGGGCTTTAAGGAGTTCTACCTGAGTCTCATTCAGTTTAGGGAAAGTAAGGTTGTTGAAGAACCTTTCTATGACCTCAAAAGGGGTTTATTGTATGTCCATTTCATAGATCCCTGTATAAATCTGTTGGAATATTCCCATTATTTGTGCGTCTGACTTGTATATCTTATTTTATTTTTATTTTACATTTGTTTACCAGGAAAGTCCGACTGTAACAAGTTCCATTTACAGCAGAGGCCCAGGGAGAAAAGCTCCCTAACATAACAGTACAAATACAACAAATGACAAAAAAATGTTCATTTTCTGTACAGAGGCATATATACAATCAGAGCTCCATGTCTTTATATGACAACACATAATCCATGAATGACAAAAAAAATTCTATACAGTGGCATATATACAATCAAGGAGATTTTTCATACCTTAGTTTGATTTGAGCAAGCTTGGTATATAGATAGCAAAACTTTGAATTCCCTATTGGTAGTACAAAGCATAAAAATGAAGGAATGGAATCTGGAAAATAATGCCTTATCTTGGAAGTAAAGTAGTGATATCCTGTATGCTTCCTGTTGTTTTCAATTATCCTAGCTAATGCTTTAGATGGAACTTAAGCCTATTCAGAGTACTTAGCTGTGGATCTTAGCTCTTGGAAGGAATAGTTTTGTTTGTGTAAGTCAAATAGTTGTTGTTGCATGAGGTTGATTGATTTTTCCACATCAGGATTTATACTTAATTGGAATTTTTTTCTCAATTCCTTAAGTTCAGCTACTAGTTTGTTTTCTTTCTTTTTAACAAGTCTCTTATAATAAGTGGCTTTTTGGATTAATATCCCTCTTATCCTAGCCTTACATGCTGCCCACTGAATGTCATAAGGCATTTTATCGGACTGCAAGTTCTCATCTAACTCCAATAGGATGCTTGTTATCTCTAGAACCACATCAGATTTGAGTAGGAGGTTGTTATTAAGAGACCAGTTACATCTACTGGATCTGCTAAATGATTTACCTATTAAATCTAACTTCAATGAGATTTTTGAATAGTCAGATAGGTATCTAGGTTCTATGGAATATTTCATTTACCCTTTAGTTAAAGTTTCTGATATAAGGAAAAAAATCTAGTCTTGACCATGAATTATGGTATTTAGAATAATAGGTATAGATGTTATTTTTTTCCATGATATCACCAAAAAAGATGGGATCAATTAGGCATAAATCTGACAAATCGTTCGACTATCTTCCCCGGACCTGACAGGAGAGCGTCGGTTCCTAGAGTCCTCAGTTGGTGCCGAGGACATCCAAGTAGATGGAGCCGATAACACCAGTGCGGGTATCGGCTCCAAGGTTTTGACAACCAAGAGTTCAGTTTCCTTCGGCCCCGAGAGTCCAGTACCTCTCGGAGGAGGAGTAGACAAATCCGGCTCCATGGTCTTTGGCACTGACGAGCTAGTCGGGGCCAACAACAATTTGGCAAGTCCTGGTGCCTGTAAAAGCTTCTGCACTAGCTGATCCATGTCCAAATCTGAAAGGCTGACATCCCACAATGCACTGCTGGAATTACCTCAGATCTAGTGATCCAGCTAGCTCGGACCATTTTTGAAAAAAACAACAGCAAGTCTATATAAAAAGTTTCCCTTTTTGTTTAAAAAATAGTGTGTGTTAGTATTAGGTCTTTTCATAATATAATATATAGTTATAAATAGTTTAAAAGTTAGTGCCTTGTTGGCTTCTTCGTTTGTGTGGGCCTTTAGCCCTATTTACTCTTATTAATCTTTATAATAGTCAGGTTTTTTTTCTGTGGGCCTCTTTAGCCGTATTTTTCTAATCTATAATTACATTGTTATAGATAGTGCCCGGATTGGGCTTAGTTGTTTGTGGATCTCTACTAGTGAGTAAGGACTTTATTACCTTTTGCAGTTTACTGTTTGTTTTATTTAAATATGTTGGATGAAAACAAGAAATCCCATCCTAAATTGGGATTTAAAAAATGCCCAGATTGTAGGCAGAAAATGTCCGTCACTGATGGACACATTCAATGTATCTACTGTCCGGGGGCTAAACACCTCCAAGACACCTGCAGCATTTGTCACTCCTTTTCTTCAAGAGTCCTCTTGGAGAGAAGGAGGAAACTTATAGACAGGGGATTGCTACAGCAATCTTTTTCTGAAGTGTTGAGTAGCCATGATGGTACTAGTACGTCCTCCAAATCCTCAAAATCTAAATCTTCAGACAAAGTGACAAAAAAGGCAAAAATTTCAGAAGGAGGGTCATCGGTTCCACAGACATCGGAACCAAGTGTACCTTTGATTCGAAGCCAGCTATCGGTATTGGAGCCAGTCTCTGAAGTTCCTTCTTCCCCTCTGCTCCAATCAGCACCTTCAGTGCATTCAGCTATGTCCTCAGTCAGCCTTTCAGATTTGGACATGGGTCGGCAAGTGCAGAAGTTTTTACAGGCACCAGGACTTGCCAAATTGTTGTCGGCCCGACCAGCTCTTCGGTGCCAAAGACCATAGAGCTGGATTTGTCTACTCCTCCTCCGAACCGTACTGGACTCTTGGAGAAAAAGGAAACTGAACCCTTGGTTGTTGAACCCTTGGAGCCGATACCCGCACCGGTGTTATCGGCTCCATCTACTCAGATGTCCTCGACGCCGACCGAGGACTCTAGGACGCTCTCCCCTACTGAGGATGAGTCCGTGCTCTTGAAGGCTTTTGGGTCTCAACCTTCCACTTCTTGGGTGTCTTCACCTTATGATGAGCTCATGGAACTGGTTTCTTGTAAGGCGTGGGAGTCACCGGAGGCCATGGAACCTGTTCCTCGTAAACCCAATAAAATTATGTCTGCCCCAGTGGACAAGCCATTTTTGACAAAGGGAGTGCCTATTGATGCCATGGTGGTAGCTGCAGCCACCAAAAAGGAAGTATCCGAGACATCCACCTCTATCCATCCCCCAACAGAGATTCTAGGGTCATGGATAGATATGGGAAGCGCATGTTTAGTTCAGCAACTTTTTCTCTGCGATCACTGAACTACTTAACCCATTTTACGAGACTACAGAGAGATCTCCTGAAAGAGCTAGGAGATGCTCTCCAGGGTACGGTAGCTGCAGGGGTGGTCGACAAAGTCAACGCCGAACTCGCTACCCTAAACTCAGTGGTAAACTCGTCCATGCGTCTCATATCCTATGCAGCTGGTGGTTCGAGTAGAGCCGCTAGTTTGGGCATTGCTCTTCGAAGACAAGCCTGGATGCATCTCTGTTCCTTTGCGGAACCCTTTAAGTCTTCCTTTATTAATACCCCATTTGATGGCTCATCACTGTTTGGGCCCAAAGTAAAGGAAACTTTAACCAGGTGTGGGCTGGAAGGCAAGACCTTATCCGCCGTTGGAGTCCATTTTTCTACCCCTACTCGGCCCTACCCCAAGGGCCCTAGGGGAGGGAAAATGTGGTTCCGAAAAGCGCAGGCAGCCTTTCAGGACACACATGGAGAAACACCCTCTAGAGGCAGAGGAGGGGGTTATAATGGAAGATGCCACCCCCGTGGCAGAGGAGGTCCGCAGCAACAGGGTGACAGGGGTCAGTTCTCCGGTCAACCCGACCAGTGTCCCTGAACGGGGGCCCGGTTGTTCGGCTCTGGAGGCAGTCGGGGGTCACTTGTCTTTGTACCCAGAAGCCTGGCTGAACATAACATGAGATACGTGGGAACAAAGCATCATTTCCAGAGGATATTTCATTCTGTTCTCTTCCCCTCCCATTCCTGTAAAGAGAATCCCAGATGTTCCACCCAATCTCAGGGAACAAGCAATCATAGAGGTCCACAGATTGCTAGAAAAAAGAGTCATCCAACCAGTCCCAGCTGACCAAGTTGAATTCAGAACTTACTCATGATTCTTTTTGGTACCAAAGAAAACAGGGGACTGGAGACCTATCTTGGACCTCAGCAGACTCAACCAGTTCGTAAAGAAAGAGAAGTTCCGAATGGTCATGCTTCAGTCCATTCTTCCCTTCTTAGGGAAAGGCAATTGGATGTGCTCCATAGTCAAGGACGGGTACTATCACATAAAGATGAACAGATGCTCCAGAGATCATCTGCGCTTCTGGCTGGGAGCCAATCATTATCAGTTCCGAGCTCTTCCCTTTGGTCTCACTACAGCCCCCAGAGTGTTCACCAAATGCATGGCAGTGGTCACGGCTCACCTGAGACATCTAGGATACCAGGTTTTTCCATACCTAGATGATTGGCTCTTAACTGCTGCCACCAGGCATCAATTGACTCAGGCAACACAATACACTCTGACACTCTGCCATCAATTGGGCATTACAGTCAACTTCGAAAAGTCTGCCTTATCGCCATCGCAGCATACCGTTTTTATAGGAGCAGAATTAGATACCTCAACTACCACTCTACATCTCCCTGTTGAAAGAGTCTCTCTTCTCCACCAAAACATCAGTGTACTGGTGTCAAAGAACAGATCTACAGCAGCAGAGGTTTTGAAACTACTAGGTTTGATGGTGGCAGCAATCCTGGCTATACCACTCGCAAGGATGCATATGTGAATTCTTCAATGGCTCCTCCGCTCAGTGGTCTTACCAGAAACTACCAATGCACCACATGATTCTCATCACGGATTCTTGCAGGAGAGACCTTCGGTGGTGGTTGACGTCTCTTCATGTCACAATCGGAAGACCCTTTGTTCTCCCGCCCAGTAGCCACTGTGACCACGGACGCTTCCCTGATAGAGTTGGGGGGGCATTTTCAGGGAAAGACTGCCCAAGGCACATGGACAGATCAAGAATCACATCTGCACATCAATGTTTAGAGTTGAGAGCGGTACTTCTGGTGTTGCAGTACTTTCAGGACTCTCTTCCTCTAGGAACTATTGCAATTCAGACAGACAACATGTCAGTAGTCTGGTACTTGAACAAACAAGGCGGAACCAAGTCTTACCTCGTTTGTCGAGAAGCCCTCAGGGTCTGGCAATGGGCTGTGTCATCCCAGCATTTTCTATTAGCAATGCACATCCCGGAGAAATCCAACGTGATAGTGGACAAGCTAAGCAGGGCGATATTGCTCCCTCACGAGTGGTCACTCAAACAACCAGTTGCAGAGTTGATTTTCCACAAATGGGGCCAGCCTTGCTGTGACCTTTTTGCCAGCCACATCAATTCAAAATGCAGAAGCTACTTTGCCCTAATACCACCTCCCGGTCATCCCTCGAGAGATACATTTCTACACGATTGGCCCCCAGGTCCCCTTTATGCATTTCCACCCTTCCCATTAATACCCAGATTTTTACAGAAAGCAAAATCGCTGGGAAGGACTGTTATACTCATAGCCCCCTACTGGCCTTGACAGATTTGGTTTCTGTTTCTCCACCATCATCTCTTGGAAGGTCCATGGATCCTGGACCCAGTTCCGGACCTTCTGATGCACCCGTCAGGGGACATTCATCCTTCACTGCAGTCCCTGAAACTGACTGCTTGGCTAATCCACTTCCCCTAATTGCCAGGCTTCATTCAATTTCAGAAGATACAAGACAAATTCTCTTGTCTTCTCACAAGCCATCTACCAGGACATTATATGGCAGTAAATGGAAAAGGTTCTCAATTTGGGCCAACACGCAGAACATTGACCCTTTCCGAGCTCCGCTATCTTCTATTTTAGAATTTTTGACAAAAATTTTTAAGGAAGGAGCAGCAGCTGCTACAGTTCAAGTTCAGTTAGCTGCCATCTCAAATTTTCACCTTGGTTTTAGTGGCTCAGATGTTATGGGCCATAAATTATCTAAGACTTTTCAGTGTTCTTCATATGAGACCTCTGATCAAAATTCCCTATTCTCCCTGGAATTTAAACCTTATGCTGTCTCAAATTATTCTTCCTCCTTTTGAACCAGCATCTTCATGTGATCTCAGATTTTTATCCTGGAAAACAATATTTCTTGTGGCCATTACTTCTGCCCGCAGAGTGTCAGAACTTCAAGCATTATCTATCAGACCACCTTACATGATTTTCCATGCTGATAGAGTATCTGTCAGAACAAACCCCTCATTTTTACCTAAAGTCTGTTCTGAATCAAATATCAATCAGGTCATTGAACTGCCAGTCTTTTTTCCCAATCACTTTAGCAAATTGGAATACATGCTGCACAAACTTGATGTACACAGACAACTCAGATTTTATCTTGACAGAACTAAGGATATTAGAAAATCAGATCAACTTTTTGTATCCTTCTCGGAAGCAAGAAAAGGCAATCCAGTAGCTAAAACAACTTTATCTAAATGGTTATCCGATTGCATATCCTTTGTTTATGAAAATACGAGCATGCCATTAACACACAAACCTAAGGCTCATTCTACCAGGGCTGTCTCTATGTCTTCTGCTTTTCAAGCTATATTGCCCCTTGACAATATTTGTGCTACAGCCACTTGGTCTAAGCCTCATACCTTTATCACGCATTACAAAGTGGATAAGGCTTCAAGGGACAGGTCTTCCTTTGGTTCTATGGTACTGAAGAACATACTCCCATGAGCCACCCAGGATTCAGGGTGCTAGGGATGCTACCCATCAGTGAGAATAAACGGCGAGATTTAACAACTTCACATATAGAAGTTATGTACTTACCATAACGTTCCATGTGAGTTGTTTATCTCACCTTTATTCTCACGTCCCTCCCTCCTTCCCCCTCCTGGCTGACTGCAAGTTCTCATCTAACTCCGATAGGATGTTTGTTATCTCTAGAACCACATCTGATTTGAGTAGGAGGTTATTATTAAGAGACCAGTTACATCTATTGGATCTGCTAAATGATTTACCTATTAAATCTAACTTCAATGAGATTTTTGAATGGTCAGATAGGTATCTAGGTTCTATGGAATATTTAATTTCCCCTTCAGTTAAAGTTTCTGATATAAGGAAAAAAATCTAGTCTTGACCATGAATTATGGCATTTTGAAGAACAGGTATAGATGTTACTTTTTCCATGATATCACCAAAAGAGATGGGATCAATTAGGCATAAATCTGACATGAGTTCAGTTAAAGCTTTTGATGCTTGATGGTTACCTGGGTTAGAGTTGCCAGTTAGGTCAATTCTAGGGTCAGTAACTGAATTCCAGTCACCTCCAACAATAAAGTAATGGTTTGGGAACTTACATAAAATATTATATATCTCAAGGATAAAGTCTTGTTGTTTTAAGCAAGGGTCATAGACATATAGAAAAAGGGTTGGTTTGCTAATTGAGAGGGTTTGAGCTATGAAGAAACACCATCTGCTATTGGTGTCTGATTTATATTCTATAATTGTTTCCCGAAATGTTTTTTTAATAATAATAGCTACCCCTTTAGAATTGGAACTGTCCCTAGCTGCAATAATGTCTTTTACCCATTTTCTGTTCATATCTCCCTTCCATTCTTCCTTAATCATGTGTGTTTCTTGTAGGAAACGTATATTTGCCTCCGATTTATAAATTAAATGCATTAGTAGGTTTTTTTTGCTTCTATCTTGTAGCCCTCTTATATTTCACAAGTCTATAGTCTACATCTCCAAAATTTAATCCACAGTATATATGTTATTTGTAATGTAATGTGTTTCCTGAAACCAAAGACTCCTATATCAAAATCTGAGTAGGATTAAAGTAGTTTTATGTGTAGTAGCACCTAGCTCCTTCAAAACCAGTCCTGTGCCTAGCCACTCTCCCTTCCTAAATGAAAGAGCTTGAGAAAAATAGGTCACAAAGTAAAACCATGAATGTGTAAAATCTATAGAAAATGAAATTGTAACCTAGGAAGATCATTTTGACTGTCCTTTTATTCTTGTGTATGAGACTAAGCCTAATATACATTGCATTACATAATCCAAGATTAGACTTCATTAACCCTACTTCACAAATCAACTACTCTCCTGTATAAAGATGCTGCCTAGTTAACAAAGTTAGTATTACTTCTCCTTTAGTTATGCCTACTTGGGTAAAGCTTATGCATTCAAGTTCTTCCATTCTAGGTATTATGCAAGGTTACATCAATGAGGGAGAACGGGAGGGATAAGTTTTGCAAGACTACAAGTTAATATTCAACTGTGAATCATAACATTCCTCAGATATAACCCATATTGTACAATGCGTAAGGTTGAAGTCCTGACATTGCTACACTGACAGATTGTAGAAAGGTACACAAGAGAAATCTTGACGAGTGGATGGGAGATTGTAGGTTTACCCCTGGGATCACTTCTGTGTTCCTACTAGACAGAGGCACAGTAAACTAACCTTAAAAGGGCTATCTTCTGGGACCTACTATACAGAGGCACAGTCAACTAATCTAAAAGGATGGAGAAAGCCAAACACACTCTGGCTAGGCTTATAAATGCCCTAGGGCAGATAGCCTAGTATCAACCTATGAACCTATGAAGCTCAAGGCTGTAATGTTGTCTCAAACAGAAGTAATAGCACACTAAAATCCAAAAACAGCAGTAGTAATAAGATTTATAGTGCCAACAACCAAATGTGTATCTACGATATACTATATATATATATATATATATATATATATATATATAGATATATGCAAACTGCACATATATGAAACATTGTAAAAATAAGCATGCTATACAGTACAAGTACTAACATAGTTCCTGCCAAAACAAAGTTACTTATGTCTCATCTAAGAATTTGAGTAAAGTCATTTTCTATTATTTTACTCTCCCTGTCATTATAAAGTTATTCGGGCTTAAAAGCTCACAACTTTCTAATTGTATGCTGTCATTAAAGCTGCATTATTGTCCTTCTATTAGGTCATTAATCTGCAATCATTTTCTTGCTTGAGTTTGAATAAACCTCATAGCCACTTAGACCAGTTTTAGTGTTTAACTGAGCCTAAGCAAATCAGGAAGTGTGACTTTAGTTGACAATGGGTGGAGGGAAAGGGAGATAAGAAGTGAAACTTACAAAATATCCACTTGTAGTAACAGTATGTTACCTCTCATAATTCTACCAAAAATAAGCAGATGTTATCACATATATAGAGACAATTTACATACATTAGTCATATAACCCACCACACATAGCTGGATAGAAAAACAAATATCTGAAGTATACCAAGGTCTGATCTTAAATGTCTGTATAATCCTAGATATGCACCTCTAACTCACTAACAAACTGCCCAACAGGATCAAATCTTTTAATAATGTTATCCAAATTATTGTTATTGTAGAATTGCTTTAAATGATAAACAATATTAGGTAAGCATTTTAACACTCTTCTTTTAGGATCTCTTTTGCCCCTTTTCCCTCTCTTCCCAATTAAGTCG
Organism: Protopterus annectens; assembly: GCF_019279795.1. Classification (NCBI taxonomy): domain Eukaryota; kingdom Metazoa; phylum Chordata; order Ceratodontiformes; family Protopteridae; genus Protopterus; species Protopterus annectens. Next base: position 787,551,370 of record NC_056737.1, on the reverse strand, counting down.
AGCTTACCAGCAGTTTTGTTTGTTCTTTCAGAAAGTTGAGTAATCTCTGTCCGTATATCATTCGTCTAAATGCCTGCTCATGTAAACTGCATCCCTGTGTTGCTCAGACATTTTGTCATTATTTATTTATTTACATTTGTTGACCGGGAGTGTCCGACTGGACGTAGGTCCATTTTCAGTGGAGGCCCGGGGAGAAAAGCTCCACAGTTAAAATAAACAGACAGTAGTTACATTGGATTACATAGCGATTAACAATTTAACATAGCAATTACTTACAACATATCTACAGATGAAGAACATAGTACATCAGTAGACAACTAGAATCTTTATCTGTGAAGTACATAACAGACATTAACAAATGTTACAATAAGAAGTTCCTGCTGTATAATAAGTACTAGGCTTATGAGCATCTGAGCTTGCTATAATCAAGGTAGTTAGTGGAGTGGAAAGAAAGGTAGTGGTTGGATGGGGTGGGTGATATTAGAGTGAGAGTTGCAAGGCATGTGTGTCTATTGGAGCTCCTGAGATATGCTTCATTCAGGGAGAAGAAAAAAGAACCATTTAAGGGGGACAGTTACCTTCCACATATTCTTAGCAGATGGAATATATCAGCTTAGCATAGCTTCGGTGGAGGTATTAGCGATTCAGTGTGTAATGAGTGACTATATATCCGGAAGTTAATCTAGTTAAAGTTCCTACCCACAACCCAATCCAGAAAAATCAGTTCCCATCTACCAGGTCTCCCGTTTAGTGCACACTTCTGGTTGGTTAAACAATCTTTTAGAATTTAATAGGAGATCTTACGGCAAATCGGGGATAAGATTTATAAGATGCCAAATTTATCTAAGCAAAATAAAACAGTATAAGAAACTTCTGTGTGTGGAAGATATTCATTCATTATATCTCTAGTTAATCACTGTATATTAATCAGATCAGACATTAGTAGTAGAAGTAGCAAACTTAAACTCGTTTTGTCAAAAAAATAATAAAAAATATATCATTTGCAATAGTGTACAGAATTACTAAGTATTCGAAAGTATTCCAAGCAAGGTAGGCAGTCTGTTTTAAGTCGAAAATCCTTTATTAAGTACACAGACAAGTGATTCAAGTAAAAAAAAAAAATAGAGTAATAGTTTCCTCACAAGCTTTCTAAATATATATATACTTTTTATCAGGCAAGGGAGTGGTTTATTTTGCTGTAAAACAAAGTGTTATTGATACACATGTTAAATTCACATCCCTTCCCCCATCAGTGTGACATTCGAGCTGGTCCTGCCCTACTTAGTAGCTGTCATAATAATATAACCCTTATGTACTTTAAATAAAATTTATAATGATGTGGTACCTTTATTTAACCAGAATATTAAATAGATTATTAAGCCTGAGATTTTGTGCAAGATAATACAATATACTACATGGCTGAAAATATATCAATCGTAGTCCATTTGGCAATCAAAAAATATATATAAATATAGACATATACATTTTGCATGTAAAAGTCATATTCTGTTTTCATAACCTATTGCTAACAAAGATTGCTTTTGTCCTTCTAAACTTCTTTAGGTCTGTGTATAGGAACCCTAAAAACTATCTATAAAAATATTATTGTATAATTAGTATTGTTATTACATATTTTGAATAAAGTGGGGAAAAAAAGAGAACCAAAAAAAGAAAAAAATGTATGATGATGGAAACAATATACACACTTAAAACTGATTTAAAATGGTATTTAAAACCAACTGGTAGTAAAATTAGTCATGTAAACAATGTGGCAATTTTCTAGGTTCCAGAACACTTTTAATTGAACAGTAGTAGTTTAGTCCAGGCTTCCTAAAAGAGTTCGGCTTTAATTGCAACACGAGTTCATGTTTCTCCAGAATATTCGGGATGTCTCCTTCAAGATCACCCATGTCTATGTGATCCAGGATCTGGAACTTAAAACCTGTGTGTCTTTTATGAAGAGAAAGGTGTTTGGCTAGTGTATTATTTTTGCATCCAGAGTGGATTTCTGACAGATGACATGAAATTCTACACAAGTTTATTTACAGTCTTGTCCACATAGAATGCATCACATTCATTGCACTCTGCCCTGTAAATTACTTTTGTAGTGTTACAGTCACCCCCTGCACTGGTCTTAATGATTTTCTTTAAGTAAGGGCAATAAAACTATCACCTTGCTGTATAAATATACAAAATTTACAATAAGCTTCACATCTTTTAGTGTTTCTCTCATATGGTCTAGGTTTAAATTCAGCAAAACTTCTAATGTTCCTGGCCTTCCTGTAAACAAAGGATGGGGCTTCACCCAAGATGCTAGTCAAAAAAGGGTTTCCTGTGACAGTGACCGAGTTTTCTTCAATAACATTTTTGATACTGTGATAATCCAAAGTGTATGTCAAGATGCTTTTATTATTCTCTGTGGAATTTCTTAACATTCTTCTAATGGGGAGGTTGAGTGAAGGTGCTTCAGTCCTTTTCAGTTCTATAATGGGTTCCAGGATGTTTTTTAACATCTGACTTTCATAGCCTGTCACTAGAAAATCATTCTCTAAGTTGTTCAGGTTTCTCAAAAATGGTTCCATCTCTGTGGTAATTCTAGCTAATCTATAGCCCTGGGACTTCACTACATTATACTTCTTTTTTGTAGGATGTAGACTTTTACTGTGTAGTAATAAGTTAACCCTCGTTGGTTTTCTGAATAGATCAGTGCTGATTCTGTTATTGTTGGTGTCCTTGGAAATCTGCATGTCTAAGAAAGTGGCTGAAGTATAGCTATGGGAAAATGTAAACTTCAGGAAGGGGGTTTTATTGAGGTAATTGATAAAATCTCCAAGCTGCAAGGTGTCACCTTCCCACACAAAAATATGTCATCAATAAAACATAAATACCATGTGATATGCTGCATGTAATCTGTGTTGTTTAACACAAAGTCCTCCTCCCACTTGCCCAGGGCTATGTTAGCTATGCTGGAAACTCTACTTTTGTTTTACTTGGATCGCTTGTCTGTGTACTTAAGAAAGGATTTTTGACTGGAAGCAGACTGCGTGCCTCGTTTGGATTACTTTTGAATACTTAGTAATTCTGTACAATATTTCAAATTATATATATATATATATTTTTTTTTTTTTTGACTTTAGACGAGTTTAAGTTTGCGGTGGTGGTGCTGCGGTAGCATTGTCACCTCACAGTAAAACGTCCTGTTCGATTCTCAGTTAGAGCATCTTCTGTGTGGAGACGTGCCTGAATGGGCATACCTTCGTTGAAGGTTGTGCGTCAGGGCTGGCAACTCGGCACGTAAAAATCTACTGCCAATCATTAGCGGACCGGAGTTCCGCTGTGGTGATAACTGGGAAAAGCCGAAAGACACAAAGACGAGTTTAAGTTTGCTACTTCTACTGCTGTCTAATCTGATTAATATACAGTGATTAACTAGAGATATATGGACTGAAAATCTTCCACACAGAGAAGTTTCTTACACAGTTATGTTTTTGTACCCACTATACTTGGTTAGTGGGTTGTTTGAGACTTCGGGGATACCACGGAGATTACTTGTTTTTTTTTTTTATCTAAGAAAAATAAAGATAGCTATATATCTGGACTGATGAGAAAAAGTATATATATATATATAAAAAATTAAAATTATATAAAAAATTAAAATGGTATAAAAAGTATAAAAAGGATATAAAAAGTATCCCCACCTATGCTCCTTAAAAAGGTTTTTAAAACACCTTTTAAAACACTTTTAAAACACTGTTAAATGTTCTTAAATGTTTATAAAGGTCTGTGGGTTTCTGAAGTGGTGTGTAAATGCCCCAGGATATGTGTTTTTGAACATGGTTTTGAAACAGTTATTGAAATGTTTCTTAAAATGAACGTGAGAAATGAACATGAAAAGTATTTTGAAGTGGGTTTTGGAATGTTTTTCAGACATGGTGAATGGCCTGTATAACAATATATTTATTTAATTTATTTTATATTATTCATATTTATATTTATCCATATTTATGATATATATATATTTACAATATTATTTATTTATTTAATCAATCAATTGCATAAATTGTATATTAATATATGTGTTTTTTTATTATTGCCAATGTGTTTTATGTATTGTGTAGTATATGTATGTTTTCTGACTAATATCAAGACATTTTTATCTATTTAATATGCACTTATTTATTTAATATGCACTTATTATGCACTTTATGACATAGTCAGTATTTTTATCGGAAGCAATATTTAGATTCTTTCATTGCATATGGAGTATTTTCACTTTATCAAACTTTATATGTTTCAACATAAAAAGTGTTGCCCTTTTAAATCTGAGTCAAACTACAAAGCAATTAATTAATTAATCAATTAACTACTGTTGGGAATTAAGGTATAATATAAAATGAGTGTTTGGATTAGTTTTTAACTGGATTCTGAGGAAGTCTCCGTTGTGGGAGATGAAAGCGCTAAATCTGAGGAGTTTTTAAACTTGTTTTGTTTGCTTAAATTAAAGAAATTATTTACTATCTATTCGTTATTCGTGGTTATGCTGGCAAAACAGTACGGAGGTGTAGCAGACTAAAAGAGAGACAAAGGACAGCCTTAATAGTGCCGGGACATGGTGTGTGTTTTGGTGATTGAATTTCCTTGGTTACTAGTTTTTAGATACCACGGAGATTACTTGTTTTTTTTTTTTTTATCTAAGAAAAATAAAGATAGCTATATATCTGGACTGATGAGATGATCATGCCTCTGGGACCTTGAAAAAACATTTGTTAAAAGCAATGTTTGCTTCTTTAGGTGAGTCCACTGAATACTTTATATCATTATGGAAAAATATCAGGGTGTTGGGGTAGTGCATTTGAAATTTGATCTTGCGCTTAATCATATCCACACAGTAGGGTGAGAGTTTTTGGCGCTTCTCCTTGACTGCTGCCGGAAGATCCTGGGATAAGGTAATTTTATGACTATTCCAGATTAAACATTTCTGTTTCTTTGCAGTTGTTAAAAGCTTCTGGACATTCTGAAAGTTAAGTATCTTAGCGTAGGTCAGCCTTGGGATAGTCACATCTTGTTTTTTGTACAAAGCTTGATGTTAATCTCATTAGCACTATTAGCCAGTTTTAGCAGGGCTTCAAATATTTGTTTGAAGGTAGTTGACTGTGTTCATATTTCACTGGAGGACCTCTAATAATTATGTTGTTATGTTGGCTCCTTGCTTCCAAATCTGTAGGTTTCTGCTGTATCTTGTCTTGAGTGTTCTTTTTGGCGCTCAGCTGATCTCTTACTAAGAGCAGTCAATGTTCGTTAGTTTTTGTCCTGGCTTCAATGTTGTCCATACATTCCACTATCTGATTAATTGTATTGCCAAAACCAGACAGCTGTTCGGAAAATTTTTGCACTGGAAGTTGTAGAGGAAGGAGAGCATCCTTGAGGTCATCCATGTGAATATTGGACTCCGATTTTGCTTTTAAATTTACTTTGCTTGGCTCTTGTTGCTGCTTGGTAACCTTTGGTCTTTTAGTTATAGTCTCCTTTTCCAGAGAAGCTATTGCAGACAATTTTGTCTTTGTAATTTGGGTTTCCATGATATCCAAGTCTTTTAACATTTTAGCATATCTTGATGAAATTAGGTTCCGATTTTAGACTGTACTGCTTTATCCTTCAGGCCTGGAATACGCACGTGGAGAGGGGTACCTCGAACTCTCCCAGTTGAAATTAGCTGTTTATGTATAAAAATAATGGAGTAAAGTACCTTTGCATATCAAGATTAGATGCAGGCAGTAGTTATGACAGATTTAAAGTTTCTTTATTGTCGGAATTCGGCATTTCATGCAAGTAAAATATTTCAGGACAGGAGCTCCGTGGAGAGGGTGCTTACTGAATATCCACCATCTTGGAATCCAATTGTTGATTAAAGTTAAGTTTTATGTAACAATCTCTTACTATTTCATGTCTTCACACGTTCATCAGACAGATAAAATAAAGCTGTAATGAAGACACCAGAATATTCACTAACAGCATAAATACAAACAAAATATATACTGATGCCAGTATAGGTTTGCAGGAATAAGTTGCTTGGTTGCTTCTGCAGCAGTTTACAGTCTGTGCACAACTATGTACATGTATAGTAGCATGCAATCAAAATAAACTAAGCAAGCTGAAAGCATCAGCTAGACAGTGTATTTGCCACTGATGCAATTACATTTTACTCATTTTCGAAGAGACATTAATATCTGACATCTGTATTCTGGCAGTTCAAGCAATACATGTTCAAGACCCGTCTGCATATAAATCCAGTAACACTGGTTTTAAATTTTATATTTTTTGCTGAAAAATATGACATGTAATTTCCTGTTATTCTTACTACTAAATCTCTCACAGTTATTCAGCTCATGCATCTGAAGTTTTCTACCTAAGCAGAGTGCAGTCTGCATGGCTGATACTGGCTCTAGAATTAGCAGTGGTGGATTTATCGGGAAGTCTAGGGGAGCAAAAGCTCCCCCACCAGAGACAGATCCAGCACAAAGTAAAATTAAAACAATTTTTTTTGTTTAAGGACGCAAATATCTGTTGATGCTTCTGTCATACAAAAGACACACTCACAGATTTTAAACATTCGAACGCGCATGCATTGCTTTCACGCCATGCAGGACCAGACCAGACAACAGACCTTTCTTCCTTTGAAACACTGCTATGTTAATGGCTATTACAGGACCTAAAAGGTAGGGTGATTGGACAGCAAACCTGAAGCGTGTGTGTATGTGTTCAGTACAACAGACATGCACACAAAATTTAAACACTGGAACTTCAATGGTTTGGTTTTGTAGCATGCAGAACCAGATCAAACAACAGACTTTTCTTCTTTTCAAACACTACAACATTAATGGCTTCTACTGGTGCAGGAACTGAAATGTATGGTGACTGGACATGTAGTGTGTGTGTATTTGCTCAGACTCAAACCCAGTAGCTTGCTTATAGAAGACAGGAGCCTTAATCCTCTACATCAACTACCGTCATCAGGGGTGAATTTTCAAGGAATGTGAGATTCAGTACATTTTCATGTAATGTGAGACAACACATTTTCAAGGAACTGTTAGTTTCAAGGGAAGAGAAGTATGCTGTTACCCATTTTAAATCTGTTTTCAATGTGCAAATGTTTAGCAAATTGCCATAAGTGTTTCTTCCATAGAATTTGAAAGCAGTGTTAGTAATACAACAGGTAGTATACTTGCTTTTGGGGCCGAAGGCTGTTGGCTCTGCTCCCACATCATGGACATGGATTGTTGATATTGCAGAGCACTGTAAGGGAGGGGTGGAAGTGTGTTGCATTCCTGAGTGTGTCCTTTGGATGAGAAACCTAATAACTATGAACCTGTTGACAGTTTGCCTCCCATTCCCAATTGCAATATTACCACCTTTACCACTTTTTTAATGTAACATAGGCAATTTTTTCTTTAAGGGCTGCAGGCACTGAATTTGTTGATGAAACATTGAAATTTAAAGCTGTTTACCAGAAGCAACATCTTCATTAGTTATAGATCTCTTTAATGTGGAATTATTCAGATGACTTATTTCTGCAGAGGTTGTGCATATTGACTGATATTGGTGGATTGTACTGACAGAAGTTTGAGTGAGTTTTATGGTTGAGTTTTTCTGAAATCAGTTTTTTTCATTATTGATTTATATGTTTTGTTTCATTCCTTACTGGAAAAATGTTTAAAACTTTAAAATTAAAACACAATCTAACAAGTGCTGCTGTATTATGCTAGGAATATAACAATACGATCAGGATGGTGCATCAAAGAACACATGCATGTTTGCATGGTCCTAAAAATGTGTGCAAGGGGCCTATGATTTGAAAAAAAGCCCAGAGGTAAACTTAATCTGCTTTTGGCCAGATGCATTTTCTTTAAATGTGTGTTTTAGTGCAGTTTCAATGAGTGTGAGTTTCAAGGGCAGAGAAGTTTAGTGTTGATGCTAAGTCTGATTTCATTGTGAGATTGTTTTGTTTAGCAAATGGCTATCAGTGTGCTATAAAATTTGAAATAAAAGTTTTAAATTAAATCCAAATATCTGTAATCATTGTACAAATAAAGAAAAAAATATTAGGTACACAGACAGGTTTGAACAATGTTTATGGTAACTGGAGGGAAATAGCCAAATAATGGGACATTGGAATGGATGGAGAGCTACTGTGTGTGGTGGGGCCTGATCCATTACCCTGCTTAGGGCCCCATTTGACCATGATTTGGCTCTGTCCCACATTACTGTGTACTACTTTTGGCAATTTAATTATTTTCTTGTCTTTCCCTATGCTACACAAATTTTATCCTCTTTTTGGGTTGGCAGTGTGTATTCAAATATGCAAATAGACTGCCGTGATCAGAACCTGTCCCCTTTGCTTGCCAGAATGAATTTCTTTCCTTAATGATTTTTTGTTTATGCTAACTTTTACTCAAGATGTTGGCAAAAAGCTCCAAAATGTACCTCAGAGCATTTAGAACCCTGTGGCTTCTGGGGGGGAGGGGTCTAGTGGCCATGCAGACTGCAAGCTTGAGATATTTCCTCCACAGTTATCATAGTGCAATCTTTGACAGATTGTCAGTTAAAGGAATGAAACAAAAATCAGATGAATAAAGAAAGGGAAAAAAGTAATCCAGATGGTGTGGAATTGCCAGGATTGGGTTGGAGACAGGTGGGCAAGCAAGACAGGAAATATCACCCTAGGGTAAATATGATACGCATGGCATTTGCTTGCTTTCTGTAGTTCAGTGTTCAGAGTGCTATGTACATTTCCAGATATGCAAAACATAGATGAAATGACAGGTGAGTGTATTAAAGGAGTCAGAATACCGGCATTCATGTTTGGTGAGCAGTAGCCCCGCAATCCATACCAGTTCTGGATTCGCCATTGAATATGTTACAGACTAGAAGGCACCAACTATATAAGTACAGTCTAGGTATTTTTCTTTTAAATAAACCATTGTAACAATACAAGTGTGTCATTTCAAAATTCCATGATCTGGCATTCACAGGAAAAAAAAACTGCCAGGTTCAAAATTCCTCAGATAACCATTTAACTTACTGCAATGGCTCCACATACTCTTTGCTACACCTAAGAGTGTTGCATTATCTGAAAAAAATGATGATTTTGTATAGCAACCAACTTTGTCAGAAGTGTATTTTTAGTAAACCAATTACAAAGTATCAGGACAGTCTAGATATTTTTGTGGTAAATTGTACTACCCCATAGTAATATGAAAAGTACCTCATTAACATACAAGTGACTACAATAAATGGATGCTGGAACTTCCTTTCCCTTTATTTATTTGCTCCAATCACTATGCCTGCAACCAAGTTATTACTTAACACCATAAAAACAATTGGTAAAATTTAGAATGACTTCCTCTCAGTGCAAGTAGACTACTCCAAGTACCCATCATAACACTGCATCTGAAGTTGTCTCTTTCATTCCTCCTCACATATGGGTTATGGATCCAACCCATGGATCTGACTCGGCCGCATTCCCTCAGACTAGGATCCAAGTCTCGAGCTCCTCTTACATCCCACAGTGCACCATACCCCACTAACCTCCTCAGATCTCGTTTGCCGCCAGCAGGATCAGATGTGGTCACTGAGTCTCAAGCAAGTTTATCATAGAATTCTTGTCTTTTTCCTCAGATAAGTACCCATTTTTTTCAATTACTCTAGCCTTACATTTCCTCCCCTCCTATTGTTGTGTGTGGTGTGTAGCCTTCCCTTTTACTGGAGTGGCAGTTTGTTCTTGCCTTTGTCACTCTTCTAGTGTAGTCGTTAGTCAGTTGGCCTTCCCCTTCTTCTCTTTTTTTGTTGTAGTAAATACAAAATACAAAAAAAAAAAAAACAAAAAAAAAATAGTGTTTGTGTTTAGTTAGATTAGTCAGTTATCATTGTGTGTGCTGATCTTTTTTTTTTTCCAAACACGTTTATTGAATTATCAGTTGTGACAAAGGCAAATTTAAATTTACATAAACGTAATCAAACTATATTAACATAGCAAACATTATAGTTCACATATATTGCTATATATCATATAATCTAAGCAATATTACATAAATTATTCAATTCCTGCTTTTTTAAGCAAGAAACACCTTTAATAAACCATCGCCTACTACATAGGCAATCATATATTTATATAAATGAAAACAAACCACACCAACACAATCCTAGTCACAAGCATTTTACATCAGAAACCATACTGACACACTCTAGTTGCAAACATTCTACATCACTTATAATCTACCCAATCTTTCTCACTCAAACATTACATAGCTCATTTAAGTCCTGTCATCTTTTAGACCTCGTTCCTCCCTTGTATGTACTGTTCCCACAATTTCCATTTTTTCATATGTAGCTTGCTTCTACCCTTTTCTAGAGATCTCATTTCCAGTTTACTATATTCACTACTTCCAGTATAGCTGGTTTAGATTTTGATTTCCATTTTCTAGTAATTGATTTTTTGGCAGCCACCATTATTAGACACAGCAAAGTCTTACCATGCCTAGGCATTTCCGATTCTGTATCATAGCTCAGAAAAATCATCTCCCTTGTCAGACCAATCTGCCCGCACAGCATCTCTGACAGTACATCCCGCAGAGAATAAGTCCTCCAACCGACCGCATTTTCAGAAACTATGTTCCCAATTACCTCTTTCTTCCCCTTCACACCTGCAATATTTCATATCTGCCTGAGGAAAAAATCTCTGGAGTCTACTTGGGGTATAAAAATATCTATGTAAACACTTCCAGGCAAAAATCCTAAATCTTCTAGATTTTGTTGTATATTTGGGAGATATACATATATTCTCCCATCATTTCTTTGTGAATTGCTTATCCAGTCTCTCTTCCCAATACTTTCTAACCTCCTCGGATTCATTCTAGTGGTTGTCATGCAATATTTTATATGCTCTACTAATTATTCCTTTTTTAATGGCAGTTTCTGTTCCAGATTCTACTAAAACTCTACCAGTGCTAGTCTTTCATTTAGGACCCCACTATTTCTTTCTCTTTGCCTATACTCTGATATCAATCCCCGACAGGGAAGACAATCTCTAACCTGCAGTCCAAATAAATTCTTGGTTTCTTCTCATTCTGTCATCTTTCTCTCTCTAGTTATTTGCTCCCAATACCTTGGTTCCTTTGCCAGTTTTCTGTAATAAATTCTATACCCCTCTTGCATATTGTCTGTATCTCTAATTGCAATCATCCCTAAAGACAGCATCTGTGTTCTCCATTCCCATGTTGGTTTAGTTCTTAGAATACTTTCTGCTACTTTATGATTATTGTTATTCTCCTTAAAGACCTACATCCAAAATCCCAGTCTCTCCTTGTTTCTTGAGCTTCCCGTGCTTCTTCATCTTCCCTTTCCACTTTAAATTATAGTTTTCTTCTTGTGCTATGTATAGGAGTCAACTGTGTAGCTCTGAAATACCCCTTCCAGTCTTCAAACTGGGTAATCCCAATCCACCTGTTCTACTGGAAGAATCAGCTTATCCCATTTGACTCTTGCCATCTTTCCTTCCCAGATAAAGTCATTCAGCAGTTTATTAATTGCTACCCACAGCTTCTCCTCTGGTTGATAACAATATGCCTCATCATCATCATCATCATCATCCCCTTTTTCCCATTTACATGGGGTCGGGGTATCGTATTAACTGTCGCCAACTCTCTCGATTCAGTGCCACTCTCCTGCCTTCTTCAGCACTCATGCCTGACTGTCGCAGATTTTCTTTCACACAATCCATCCACCTCTTTGCTGGACGCCCTCGCTTCCTCTTACCTTCTTCCGGTCTGTCCCAAATCTCCCTCACCAGATTGTCTTCTGCTTTTCTACACATGTGCCCATACCATCGTAATCTGTTTTCTTTGATCTTTTCTGCAATTGGAGCTACTTTGGCTTCTGCTCTTATGTCCTAATTTCTTCGCCTGTCCCGCAGTGTGCATCCTACCACCTTTCTCAGGACCAGATGGCTTAGTGGTTAAGGTCTTCGCCTCCAAAGCACAAGGTACAAGGTTCGATCCTGACCTCCGACTAATGCCTGTTTGGAGTTTGTATGTTCTCTCTCTCTGTGGGGTTTCTCCCATGTTCGAAAAACATGCTGAGTGTTTCCATCTCAAACTCACCAATGAATGGAGCTGTGGGCAGCAGCACAGACTCTACATGGTTCCCAATGGGGAAAAGAGTTGTAAAAAGACCAACCGCTTTGGGCATCTATTGTGGTGCGCAGTATACTCAAGATAGGAGAACACGGATCACAAACTGCGCGCCGTGGCAGGGCTAGCCACTCGATGGTGTAAAAATGGCTCTAGGTGATTCGGTCATGTTGACTGTCGCCAAAAAATGGGCATGGGTAGTTACCAGTGATAAGTGGGTTGAGGACCCAGCCTACTCTCTGACCCATGCCAGGGACCCATGCTAACAGTGGGAGGGGTATATGTGCCCCTATTGGCCAGTGTGTGCCCGCCATAAAAGCCCAGCAGCCCTGGGTCAATAGGCTACTGGCTGGCCGGTGTATAGTTGCCCAGCCTGGGTTACCTGGGATAGCTCTGTTGAGTGAAAGCTGGACATAAAACCAACCAACCTGCCAAACATGAACCTCAGTTCAATTAAATTGCCAAAAGTAGTACACAGTAATGTGGGACAGAGCCAAATCATGGTCAAATGGGGCCCTAAGCAGGGTAATGGATCCCACCCACACACACACACCCACCATCCCATCCATCCATCCATCCTCATATTTTTTATATTCCCCATTATTTGGCTATTTCCTCACTTCCTGTCTGTGTACCTAATATTTTCTTTTTTTTTTTTTTTGATTTTAGATATTAAATTTATTTTAAATTTTTTATTTTTTTATTTTTTTTTTTACTGATAGCCATTTGCTAACAAAAAACAAAACAAAAATGAAAAATAATCTCACAACTCAATACTAAACTTCTCTGCCCTCTCTTGAAACACTCATTGATTGAAACTGCACTAAACAAACAAAAGAAAAAAAATGCCAAAATTAAAAAGCAAGATTACCTTTTTTTTTTTTTTTTTTTCAAATCAAGGCCCCCTTTTTATTTTATTTGACACAAACATGCATGTGTGTGTTCTTTGATTGATCCCTTATTTATATTATTATATCTATAATAATAGCAGCAAGCACTTGTTTTTTTTTTTTTTTTAAAGTTTTAAACATTTTTCCAGTAAGGAATGAAACAAAACATATACTACACTTAATGTAGGTTCACTGACAGGACGCAGCTTAGAAGTGGATGACATGATGATACGGAGGAGGCTGGACATCCTATGTATCCAAGAGATGAGATGGAAGGGCAGTGCAACAAAGCCACTTGGTTTGGGATCCAGACTCTACTACTCAGGTGGTGGACAGGCTAGAAATGGTGTAGGAATTGTGGTGAGACAGAGGCTTCAGAAGTCAGTGAGGGATATCATCAGAATTAATGACAGACTCATGGCAATCAGACTCCAGTGTAATGATAGGACAGTATTCATAATCTCAGCCTATGCCCCACAGCAGGGTTGTGATAGTGAGGAAAAGAGTGCATTCAGACAGCAGTTGCAGGATCTACTAGATAAAGCAGGACAACATGAATTGGTGTTGATAATGGGTGACTTAAATGCACATATCGGGACAGACAGAACAGGATATGAGGACTGCCTGGGTCCACATGGGTGGAGCAATAGGAATAAAGAAGGGGAAGCCATTCTAGACTTCTGTCTGGCAAATGGCTTGATAGTAGCCAACACATGGTTCAGAAAGAGAGACAGTCACAAGATCACATACAAGAGTAGCCAACATGCAACTCAGGTAGACTTCCTCCTAGTAAGGACAAGGCACAGGGGTGGAATCCATGATTGCAAAGTCATCCCCAGTGAAACAGTCAGTTCACAGCATAAACCAGTAGTTGCCACAATCAGCTGCAAGCAGTGGTCAGAGAAGGCTCTAAGGTCAACAGAGACCAGGCTGAAGACCTGGAAGTTGACAGGAGAAAAAGTACAGCAGTTCAAGGAATTACTCAGGGCTCTAGCACCCCAAGAAGAGGAGGAAATAGGTGGAGTTGAAGAAGAGTGGCAGCGCCTAAAAACAGCATGTGTTAGGACTGCAGAAAAGATATGTGGCCGAGCCAGGTATGGAAACAATATGCCTGACCTGTGTATAAGGCTAAAGGACTAAAAATATTTTAACTGCTTGTATCTTACTATCCATATCCATATAACAAAGCATCCATTTTCTCAGTTTTTGTATTATCTTTTGTTTAGTCTCTTCCCACATATCCATAGCTGCCACACTAGAATCATTTTTAATCCATACTCTAAATATTTCATTTTATCATGTCCCTATAAATATGGGTATTTCTGAACCAGTTCATGTATGGGTACATAATTTACCACTATTGCCTTTTTTCTTTAGCTTTATTAATTTTGTATACCAAAAAGATCTGAAACTATCTCAAAATGTTCCACAACACTGTAATATCTTTTTCTGGTGTTGTCAGGTACAAAATAATATCATCTGCAAATAAAGCCAGGATTTCTTGACTGTCATACCAATTATATCCTTGAATTTCTGAGTCCCTTATTTTCTTTGCTGATGGTTCTAAATATAATGGAAATAATAAAGGGAAAAGAGGACACCCCTGCCTGGTTCCTGTGCTCAAACAGAAACTATCAGACAGGACCCCACCCACTTTAATTTTCACCTCCGATCCCTCATAAATTCTCCTAAATCAACCTTATAATTTTTTTCAGAAAATGCAAATGTTTCCATTGCCCTGCTCATAATGCCCCAGTTTACTCTGTCAAATGCCTTCTCTGCATCAAGACCCACCAACAACAATGGTATTTTCTTACATTCTACATCCCTCTGGATCATCAATGTTCTGTTACTGTTGTCAAATGATTTCCTCCCCTCCACAAAACCACACGATCCATTTTGTCAGCTTTGGCATTACTTTTGCTGTTCTTTTAGCCATTGTAGACATAAACACTTTATAATCATGGTTTACTATTGAAATGGGGCTGTATGAAGCTGGATCTGATGGATCCTTACCGTCTTTAGGTATGACAGCTACCACTGTTTTTTCTAGGATGGTGGTATTTCTCATCGTATGATACTCATAAACAAAACCTTCCAGACCTTTATCATTTTTTTCCCCTCCTAGCTTCCACAGGAATGCCATCTATTCCTGGGGACTTTCCTGTAGATTGGTTATACATCACAATTTTTATCTCATCTCCTCCTATTCTAACCATTAGTAATTGAGCCTAATCTACCTCTAACCTTGGCAATATTTAATTCTTCAATAAACATTTCCATTTGCATCTTTTCTCATTTTCATATTTCTCTGCTTTCTAGAGACTCTCATAGAATTTCCGAAATATATGTAATACGTCTACAGGATCTCGTTACCTTCTTTGTTATAGGCTCCCTACATTTGGCAACAGCCCTTTCTACTTTCTGTTGTCAGAGTCTTTATGCTAAATGTTTTAGTGCTCTAGTGTTATCAATCTTTTAAGCTTGTGCATATTATTGAGGTAATCCCTTATTTTCTGTCTAGTATTCTACAGTTGATCTTCTTGTTCTGTGAGATTCCCCCTATTCTGCAGTACTTTAACATTTGTCAGTCCCTCTAAATAATTCGTTACTTCTTAACCATAGCTCCTTTTTTTATTTCCACCCACGCCCTAGCTATATTTTTAGAAAAAAATTATATCCTCTCTGAATAGCTCCCAAATAATCTTCACTACCCATTCCTTAAATTACTCCCTTTTCTCTTTTCAACAGATAGGTGGGAAAGTACCAATGTCTCATTTTTATTTCATTACCCTGTGCTTTTATTTTATCTATTATTGGTGCATGATCTGAAATAGTTATTGGGTGGGCATAAAGACCTTCAATTAAATGCACATGTTCCTGTGAAATGTAAACTCTGTGTAGCCTAGCCCAGTTTTTATATCTTGGGGAATAATATATAAATTCACTCCAAACTCCTATTACTGAATTCACATCTTCCATGCCTAATATTTTCATAATTTCTTCAAAAATCTACCCTCCTCTGTTATATTTTCCCTTCTGGGCCCCCCCAGATGCATATTCACTGCTGCAAATTAAATTCCAGTCTCCACCTATAACATTCCTTGCTGAAAACTGATTATTTCTCCCAAAATTTTCTTAAGCTCCATTATAGCAGTTTTAGGTGGAATTTAAATATGTCAGTGTAATCCCACTCCTTTGCCAGTAGCCCCTTAGCACTACAACTCTGCCATTACTATCTTTTTTATCTTCTTCTGTAACTGTTGGAACTCCTCTTGCAATTAATATAAGTACTCCTCTTTTTGTTTGTCCCAGGTATTCTGCTGAATAACCAACACGAAAACCTTTCTTTATCAAATCCACATGTTCAGTTCTTTCTAAGTGTGTCTCCTGTAACATACCTATTTGCCTTTTACATTTTTAATATAGTTCACTACTCTTTCTTGTTTGTATTTATCTGTGAATCAAAGACAAGGTTCCCCTGCACGTAGGGAGTTGCACGGCAGAAAATAGAACTAAAGAGTAAAAAACAGAGCCAGCAGCAAGTGAGCCATGATATAAATAGTAGTTTATTAAAAACTACTAAGACTTCAAATAAAGCTTATTAGACAGACCGGTTTCAGCCGGGGTTTATCCTGGCCTTCTTCAGTGTATTACAAAAAAGCTTAATCAAAAGCAAGTCTTATATAATAAGTAAAGACATTTGATTGGTTGACAAATACATATCCAATTAGTAAGCTCATGAATATTTATGTATTGTTAAGCAATATGCACCATAACAAATATATTTTTTCTCATAAATATTCATTTAGCCCTGGATTAAATAGGGCACCAAGTTTGGTGATCCATTTCTTTTCCCTTGCATCAAGTCTCTTATGCCAGCCAAATTTATGAGTTTGATCACCAATGAGTTTATCAATAATAATGAAGTGGAATTGAGCTGTTTGGTGTATAAGTGTGTGTTTGTATAGGGCATTGGTAGTTCTTTTACATTTAATGTCACTCAAATGTTCTGACATACGTAGCCTGAAGGGTCGAGAGGTCTGACCTATATAAAATGAATGGCAACTACAACAAGCCATGTAAATAGCCCAATCAGTGTTACAATTTGCAAAAAATCGAATATCAAAAACAGTACTGCTATTTCTACTACTGAATTCCTTGGACTTCAAAATATATTTACAGTTAACACAATGACCACAAGGGAAACAGCCAATCAATCTATCGCCCAAAATGGTGGTTTGATATAACTGAGGTAGAGTAGACTCAGAATGATGTTTATAGTGATTAAAATATCCTGCTAGATTTTTTCCTTTATGAAAAGAAAAAGAACATGTGTTGGGAATAAATGTTTGGATCTTGCCATCCGCTTTCAATATATTCCAATTATCCTTGATGATATCCATGAATCTATTAGTATTTCTGCCAAATGTAGTAGTAAAACGTAATATGTTTTGAGACAAAGGTTTCCTTTTATATGTCAATAGATTTTCTCTATGTAGACCCTTAGCATGATTTTGGGCCATAGTAACATACCCTGAGCTGTAACCTCTGTTTATAAATCTATTATGTAGATCCTGAGCATGATGTTTGAAACTAACTTCATCCGAGCAATTACGTCTGATTCTAATAAATTGTGATTTCGGAATGTTTTTGGCGATATGTTTTGGATGAAAGCTGGAGGCATGGAGTAAGGTGTTGTATTGGGGAAATTTCCTATAAACTTCAGTATTCAGGGTATTATCCTGATTTCTTGTTACCAAAACATCCAAAAACGTTATGGATTTTTGGTCATGAGTAATAGTAAACTGAATTCCCCATTTATTGTCATTTAAATATTCCATAAATTCACGAAGATATGCAATATCTGATCTCCACACCATCCAGCAATCATCCAAATATCTCCGCCAAATGTCAATATCAGGCAAATACAAATTGTGAGTATCATCATAGATCATGATTTCCTCAATATAGGCCATGAATAGATCAGCATAAATGGGGGCAAAAGAAGCCCCCATTGCTGTACCTCTGATCTGTAAATAACATTCCTGATCATAGAAAAAGACATTTTTGGTAAGTACATGCTCAGTCAAATTTATCAGAAAAGTGTTGAAACCAGGTTGATACATATTGGACTTATAAAGCCAATATTCAATAGCATCAAGACCAGCCCAATGAGGGATGTTAGTATATAGTGAGCTTGCATCTAATGTGCATAGCCACCAATCCTGCTCTAACTGCATGTCATTAACAATACTCAAAAATTGGGTGGTATCCTGTATCCTAGATCTAACCCATGGTAATAATGGTTTTAAATACCTGGTCAAAAATTCAGAAAGCGGCTCAGTGAGTGATCCTATGCCCGACACAATGGGCCTACCTGGTGGATGTAAAAGGTCCTTATGTATCTTTGGCAGAAAATAGATGAATTGTCTAGCAGGGTCAGTGATAGTTAAATGACTTGATGTTTTGATAGTTATAATCCCATTGTCAACCGCAGAATGTAGAAAATCATCAATTTGTTGTTTAAACACCGGTGTGGGGTCAAGTGGCATTTTAGTATAATATCGGGCATCACCCAATTGTTTGTGAGCCTCAATGTCGTAATAGCTCCAATCCATCACCACCACCGCTCCACCCTTGTCTGCATGAAGAATGACCAAATCTTTATTTCGTGTTAATTCATCTAAACAAGATATATCGCTATCTGTCATATTATTAGGCATTGGTTGACAAGAGTTATACTGAAAGTGTAAATCACTGAGAACACTACGTAAAAAAAGGCTCACAGAGGGATGCATAGGAGGTGTAAATGATGAAGCATGATATTTAAAAGTGTCCATTTGTTGCTGTTCTTCTTCCCCCTTATCCTGGAAAAACAATTTAAGGTTAATGAGTCTACAGAATGTAAATAAATCTTGTGCAAAGGTGTCCTCAGGAACAAAAAAACCAGGGATAAAAGATAATCCTTTATTCAATAAAGATATTTGTTCTGATGTTAATACAGTATTAGAGATATTACAAACATTGTTTACTTGTTCGTTAATACTTCCATCAAATTTTGTAGACTTGTAACCCTTCTTGTGTTTCCTGCCACCTCTCCTCCCTCTGTGTTGCCTAAAGGGGATGTGTAGTTTTTACGTTTGGGTGTGGGAGACTCCATGGTGTGCTGTGTTTCTGTGTCAGTCCCTGATGACGTGTCATAATCAGTAGAGTCAGTATTGTTGCCACGTCCTTTGAGAATGGAACGTGGACGTTTCCTTTTGGAACTAGATGAATTTGTGTTATTCACATTTTGAAATCTGACATGTCTAGTGTATTTAAATGGTTGCCCCTTCTCGTAGTCAGACAGATCACGAGAAAATTTTTTAAGTTTCCTTTCTTTAAGATGAGTGTCAAAATTAAGCAAATCAGAACTAAGTTTAGATAATAATGCAGAAAAATAAGTATCCTGCTGATACTGATTGCAATCCTCTATTAGTTGTAACACCTTTGTATTTTCTTTATCAATAATCCTGGTGTAATACTTGGACAGAGATTGGACAAACTTCATTGAACATTCTTGTTGAATGGATAACCATTCCGTAGTTAAAATATCATCAGGGTCAGCTACCAACGGCTGAATTTTGACCCTCAGACCCCTGGGACAAATGCCTTTAGCCAAATAAGCTTTCAGTAGTTTAAGGTGCCAAACACAAGATCTAAGGGTTTTCATATTTTTGTTTAGATCATTGAATAATTTCTCACATTGTTGTTCCGGCTTCATAGAGTTAGAATTCACAGAGCCATCAGAACTCTGACCAATACCAAAGGGTGCAAGATCATCCTTGTCGGATGATAAATCCAAAAGTATTTTGTTTAAATCCATCCTAAATACAATCAGCAATGTATTGATAAAAAGTCAATACACTATTATAATGGGAAATAACCACGCCCTGTGTCTAAACTAATAAATAGTGATAATCAGACAATAATGGCAATATTCTAGTTTATGCAAAATTATGCAAACTATAGCCACGTCTAACACATGACAATAATGGTATAATAGTGGTATAAAAAGTCAAAATAGGATGAATGAATACTATAGTATTAAATATACACTATCCATAGCTAGAATAGATTCAATGTTAGGCACCTTAAATATAAAAAAATGATTACATATGCTTTTTATATAAAGGTCCGAGGGACAAAAACCAAAAAAAGTGGTAGTCAGACCCTAGATAGTATCAAAAGCCAAGTATTAGAGTAGGTTAAATATGGTTTTATATAACATTCAAGATAATGTGTTTGTTATGTTGAAAAAATATAATCATAATAGTTCTCCAATGAACAATATCAACATAAATGTTGAAATTAGTACTCATAAATCAACATGTTCTTAATATGAATGCTTATTTGAAAATGCTGTCTTTATGTTGCGCATGTGTTTATATGACTTTTCAAATATTTTATGTTGAAACCAAATGGAGAAATAAGTGGTTTTTCCACTGGTCTTTTGTATCAGTATCTTTTCTATAGGTTTTCAGTCATAAGCATTCATATTAAGCACATGTTGATTTATGAGTACTAATTTCAACATTTTTGTTGATATTGTTCATTGGAGAACTATTATGATTATATTTTTTCAACATAACAAACACATTATCTTGAATGTTATATAAAACCATATTTAACCTACTCTAATACTTGGCTTTTGATACTATCTAGGGTCTGACTACCACTTTTTTTGGTTTTTGTCCCTCGGACCTTTATATAAAAAGCATATGTAATCATTTTTTTATATTTAAGGTGCCTAACATTGAATCTATTCTAGCTATGGATAGTGTATATTTAATACTATAGTATTCATTCATCCTATTTTGACTTTTTATACCACTATTATACCATTATTGTCCTGTGTTAGACGTGGCTATAGTTTGCATAATTTTGCATAAACTAGAATATTGCCATTATTGTCTGATTATCACTATTTATTAGTTTAGACAAAGGGCGTGGTTATTTCCCATTATAATAGTGTATTGACTTTTTATCAATACATTGCTGATTGTATTTAGGATGGATTTAAACAAAATACTTTTGGATTTATCATCCGACAAGGATGATCTTGCACCCTTTGGTATTGGTCAGAGTTCTGATGGCTCTGTGAATTCTAACTCTATGAAGCCGGAACAACAATGTGAGAAATTATTCAATGATCTAAATAAAAATATGAAAACCCTTAGATCTTGTGTTTGGCACCTTAAACTACTGAAAGCTTATTTGGCTAAAGGCATTTGTCCCAGGAGTCTGAGGGTCAAAATTCAGCCATTGGTAGCTGACCCTGATGATATTTTAACTACAAAATGGTTATCCATTCAACAAGAATGTTCAATGAAGTTTGTCCAGTCTCTGTCCAAGTATTACACCAGGATTATTGATAAAGAAAATACAAAGGTGTTACAACTAATAGAGGATTGCAATCAGTATCAGCAGGATACTTATTTTTCTGCATTATTATCTAAACTTAGTTCTGATTTGCTTAATTTTGACACTCATCTTAAAGAAAGGAAACTTAAAAAATGTTCTCGTGATCTGTCTGACTACGAGAAGGGGCAACCATTTAAATACACTAGACATGTCAGATTTCAAAATGTGAATAACACAAATTCATCTAGTTCCAAAAGGAAACGTCCACGTTCCATTCTCAAAGGACGTGGCAACAATACTGACTCTACTGATTATGACACGTCATCAGGGACTGACACAGAAACACAGCACACCATGGAGTCTCCCACACCCAAACGTAAAAACTACACATCCCCTTTAGGCAACACAGAGGGAGGAGAGGTGGCAGGAAACACAAGAAGGGTTACAAGTCTACAAAATTTGATGGAAGTATTAACGAACAAGTAAACAATGTTTGTAATATCTCTAATACTGTATTAACATCAGAACAAATATCTTTATTGAATAAAGGATTATCTTTTATCCCTGGTTTTTTTGTTCCTGAGGACACCTTTGCACAACATTTATTTACATTCTGTAGACTCATTAACCTTAAATTGTTTTTCCAGGATAAGGGGGAAGAAGAACAGCAACAAATGGACACTTTTAAATATCATGCTTCATCATTTACACCTCCTATGCATTCCTCTGTGAGCCTTTTTACGTAGTGTTCTCAGTGATTTACACTTTCAGTATAACTCTTGTCAACCAATGCCTAATAATATGACAGATAGCGATATATCTTGTTTAGATGAATTAACACGAAATAAAGATTTGGTCATTCTTCATGCAGACAAGGGTGGAGCGGTGGTGGTGATGGATTGGAGCTATTATGACATCGAGGCTCACAAACAATTGGGTGATGCCCGATATTATACTAAAATGCCACTTGACCCCACACCGGTGTTTAAACAACAAATTGATGATTTTCTACATTCTGCGGTTGACAATGGGATTATAACTATCAAAACATCAAGTCATTTAACTATCACTGACCCTGCTAGACAATTCATCTATTTTCTGCCAAAGATACATAAGGACCTTTTACATCCACCAGATAGGCCCATTGTGTCGGGCATAGGATCACTCACTGAGCCGCTTGAATTTTGACCAGGTATTTAAAACCATTATTACCATGGGTTAGATCTAGGATACAGGATACCACCCAATTTTTGAGTATTGTTAATGACATGCAGTTAGAGCAGGATTGGTGGCTATGCACATTAGATGCAAGCTCACTATATACTAACATCCCTCATTGGGCTGGTCTTGATGCTATTGAATATTGGCTTTATAAGTCCAATATGTATCAACCTGGTTTCAACACTTTTCTGATAAATTTGACTGAGCATGTACTTACCAAAAATGTCTTTTTCTATGATCAGGAATGTTATTTACAGATCAGAGGTACAGCAATGGGGGCTTCTTTTGCCCCCCATTTATGCTGATCTATTCATGGCCTATATTGAGGAAATCATGATCTATGATGATACTCACAATTTGTATTTGCCTGATATTGACATTTGGCGGAGATATTTGGATGATTGCTGGATGGTGTGGAGATCAGATATTGCATATCTTCGTGAATTTATGGAATATTTAAATGACAATAAATGGGGAATTCAGTTTACTATTACTCATGACCAAAAATCCATAACGTTTTTGGATGTTTTGGTAACAAGAAATCAGGATAATACCCTGAATACTGAAGTTTATAGGAAATTTCCCCAATACAACACCTTACTCCATGCCTCCAGCTTTCATCCAAAACATATCGCCAAAAACATTCCGAAATCACAATTTATTAGAATCAGACGTAATTGCTCGGATGAAGTTAGTTTCAAACATCATGCTCAGGATCTACATAATAGATTTATAAACAGAGGTTACAGCTCAGGGTATGTTACTATGGCCCAAAATCATGCTAAGGGTCTACATAGAGAAAATCTATTGACATATAAAAGGAAACCTTTGTCTCAAAACATATTACGTTTTACTACTACATTTGGCAGAAATACTAATAGATTCATGGATATCATCAAGGATAATTGGAATATATTGAAAGCGGATGGCAAGATCCAAACATTTATTCCCAACACATGTTCTTTTTCTTTTCGTAAAAGAAAAAATCTAGCAGGATATTTTAATCACTATAAACATCATTCTGAGTCTACTCTACCTCAGTTATATCAAACCACCATTTTGGGCGATAGATTGATTGGCTGTTTCCCTTGTGGTCATTGTGTTAACTGTAAATATATTTTGAAGTCCAAGGAATTCAGTAGTAGAAATAGCAGTACTGTTTTTGATATTCGATTTTTTGCAAATTGTAACACTGATTGGGCTATTTACATGGCTTGTTGTAGTTGCCATTCATTTTATATAGGTCAGACCTCTCGACCCTTCAGGCTACGTATGTCAGAACATTTGAGTGACATTAAATGTAAAAGAACTACCAATGCCCTATACAAACACACACTTACACACCAAACAGCTCAATTCCACTTCATTATTATTGATAAACTCATTGGTGATCGAACTCATAAATTTGGCTGGCATAAGAGACTTGATGCAAGGGAAAAGAAATGGATCACCAAACTTGGTGCCCTATTTAATCCAGGGCTAAATGAATATTTATGAGAAAAAATATATTTGTTATGGTGCATATTGCTTAACAATACATAAATATTCATGAGTTTACTAATTGGATATGTATTTGTCAACCAATCAAATGTCTTTACTTATTATATAAGACTTGCTTTTGATTAAGCTTTTTTGTAATACACTGAAGAAGGCCAGGATAAACCCCGGCCGAAACCGGTCTGCCTAATAAGCTTTATTTGAAGTCTTAGTAGTTTTTAATAAACTACTATTTATATCATGGCTCACTTGTTGCTGGCTCTGTTTTTTGCTATTTATCTGTGAAGCCATTTACATTTAAAGACATTAAAGAAAGCATCATTGTATTAAAAAATTATTATGCCCAGCTTTTATGTACAACACCTTTTTTATTAAATGTCTAGTTTCAGCTTTTGTGTTACATGCATGCACTGTTTGGCAGGTTGAACTTTTATACAGTTGTTTCTTGTCATATACATTTGAGTCTGTGTCACATCTTATAAAACTTTTTATTTTATTGAAAGCCCTCAAACAAAAAAAACAAACACAAACTCAATACCCCCTAAAACCTATTAACTTAATACTAACACAGTGTGAGTTGGTCTTTAGTTTCTTTTTCAGGATCGGCTGTTTGTCTCACCATGCTTTTGTGTGTGATGGTATTGGGTAGTGTTTATATCATGGATGAGAAACCCTCCAGATTTAAAAGGTGCTCGGAATGTGGCCATAAATTCCCGCATTCCGATGCTCATTCTTTGTACATGCATTGTCTGGGTCCAGAGCAATCATGGCCATAAATTCCCACATTCCAATGCTCATTCCTTGTGCATGTATTGTCTGGGTTCAGAGCAATCGCATTTGGACTGCTGTATTTGTCAGAGCTTCAACCCTAGGGCTGTAGCTGCCTGCAGAAACAAGCCAATTCTAAAGGGCCTTTGCCCACATCTAGTTCCTCTCCAGGGGCTCAAACCCCCTCTAAGAGTGTGGCAGGGTCCTCAGACTCCAAGAAGCACCCTCATAAGTCCTCAAGGACATCTTTGGAGTCACTCTCCAAGGTTCTGAGGCCTTCAGATCCGATGAGTTTGGATGCTAGATCCACTTCAGCTCAGGTGGATCTGAAGCACTCTTCAGATCCATCCCATTCATTCCTAATTTTGAGTTCTCTAGAAGCTGCGACTGCCATCTAGGATCTTAGATCTACGGATCCAACAGCTAGGGGGT
Organism: Protopterus annectens; assembly: GCF_019279795.1. NCBI lineage: Eukaryota > Metazoa > Chordata > Ceratodontiformes > Protopteridae > Protopterus > Protopterus annectens. The sequence goes on along the minus strand of NC_056737.1, from coordinate 787,525,971 downwards.
CCCATGCTGGTACTAGGCATTGAGTCAGCCCCTTCCCTCGGGCTGCAGCAGACTCCCACTAGGCATTCCAGGCCTCTGTCTGTGGTTTCTTCCAGGTCTTCTAGAAGCCTTTCAGAGGCCGACGTGGACAGGATGATCAGGAAGATTCTCAAGACTCGGATCCAGCTGGGAGTTTTCTCTTTGCTGTCTGCTATGGGTTCTATGAGTGTCTCTGTCTCCAAGTTCAGTCTCCTTCTCCAATCCATCCCTTGGTATCGAATTTCCAGGATCATAGTCAACTGAGAGATCTAGGGTCATGTGTGAGGAGTTTGCCTTCCTCTACTCTAACCATTGCCTTGCCCTCCTCAGCTCCATTGTCCCTGAGTCTCAGTGGGTCTCAGATCAAGGATGTCCCATTGGACACAGGGGAAGGGGTTTAGCTCCAACCATGACAGAGCTGTCTCTTCCCCTTGGCTCTTCAGTGCTGGACAGTTTAGGTCCGATTCTACCTGGAACCCAGGGATCAGGGATCTCGGCCTTCCCTTCTTCTGTAGCCTTGGCTCCAGTGGAACTGTGGAGGGATTCATTGGGCCCCTTGGTGTTCCAAGTGTTAGAAAGGGCCCTCTATAGCCATAGGGATCAAGTCTCTTTGAGCTACAACCCCTCCCATTAACTCCCCTTGGATTAGAGACTTGTGCCTCTCATACCTGTCCAGAGTCAGCCCGTCCAGACTGGCCTCCAAACACTTCCCCCAGAGGGAGTCCCCTCCTCTTCCAAGACCTCCGCTGAACATCCCACAGAGGAGATCCATCTTAAGAGGACATGCAAAAGGATGCACATTGACTCCCACTTGGAGTTCATCACCGAGGACATGTACTTCAATGAAGGATAAGGATCCCCCAGATCACCACCAGAGGACATCTCTTTTGGAGACATTCTAGAAATCCTGAGGCAAAGAGGTGGTTGGTCAGCCCAACCTCCATCCTCAGAGGAGTCCTTGTTTTTGGAGGCCTTTGGGATGGACCCATCTACATCTTGGGTGGTTCCCCCAGTGGATAAGCGTTTTGATATGGTGTCTAGCTGGGCCCTGAAAGGAGCTGGACTCTATCAAACTGATTCCTAAATGCCCGGATAAATTCTCATTTCCCCTCAAAGACAGACCATATTGGACCAAAGGTATTCCAGTGGATGCCATGGTTGTGGCAGAAGCTACCAAAAAGGAGCTAAATGAACAGAACTCGACTGTCCATCCACTGAACAGGGAATTCAGAGCAATGGACAGGTTTGGTAAGTGTGTTTACACCTCGGCCGCCTCTTCTCTGACAGCATTGAAGTACCTGGCACACTTTACTTGATTGCAGAGGGAGCTGGTGAAGGAACTATCAGACTCTCTGGCAGTTATCATGACGGAGGACTTTGGTGAAAAAAGAAGACAGGCCTCTGTGCTTTTTTTTTTTTTAACTGAAGAATATGAAATAAAGACCCAAAGAAAGTACTAGAGCCAAAAAATACTCAGCAAATTATACTGATTTCAATAAACAAGAATCATTTAGCTGAATGATGGAGGATCTGTCCAAACCTGAAGGCAGCAGGTGAGATTTGAGGGAGGAGTGAGGATCGGTGCATTACGGAAGTCCTTTGAGGGAGTGTGAGGTTAGCAGCACTAATGAAGTTGCTGGATTGGGTCTAACAAATCTCTCTATCCCACATGTAGAACTGGATGAATGGAATGACATAGGATATGCGTTTCATCTTTTTTGTATTATTTCACAGTGCCCGTTTTGGAAGGCATTGCTGCCATCTCAAGCCAAATACTTCATTATTTTTATATAGTTTTCCCATAGGTCACATATTCTGATACGACTTGAAAAGAAGGTAATGCCAGGCATCATAGTTAGTTTCCTGCCTCTTAAAATTAGAAGTTGAACATTTTGAAGTTGTTGCAGGACATGATGGCAGTCTAAGTTACCTGTATAGGTTTTATGAAGGGTTTTCATTTGTCAGTGGCATACTGTACCACCACTTCAAGCTGAACTTAAGACCTGTATCTGGACAGCTCCCTGCACTAATATTATGAGTTCTCAGCACAAGGTCTGCAATCCAACTTCTGTACCTAGACTGGTGTCTGTGATGACATATACAGAGTTGAAGTCTTGGTTGATGAAGGCATCAGTGTTGTTCTTTAGCACCCATCACGTCAATCAGATATTTCTGGCTGAAAAGGACAGACTCCTATTCAGGGAATCCTTTCTTTCTAAATGTTAAGTCTGTGACTCAAAAGCCAGTTTACACCAATTAGAGTCTTAACAGGTAGAATTCATTGTTATAAGGCCTGAATCTGTGATGAGATTTTAGGCTTTTTTGCTTCCAGCTGGATTGTTGTCTGTGATGGCTCTTTCTTTACCTTTTGGAGACTTCATGCTCCCTGTTGTGAAAGCCTATGAGATTTGTCAGCATTAATCATTTAAGGGAGGAAGACTTTTTCATTTTTTCTTTAAAAGCTTTTCATTTCTTTCATGATTGGATCTTTCTGCTTTCTCATCATAACAGGAAAGTACTAGCATATTTTTACCATGGTACTTAATTTTACATGATTCTAATATTCCCTCCTTCTTTAAAGCATGTGACCTGTTTCGTTTTAGTAGGCTAGGAGAAAACAAGAGTAAAACCTTTTGCTTTTTTGGACTAGATGGATTTCTTTTTTGAACCCTTTAACTGTGACAGAAAAGCTAACAGAAGCTTTGGCACTATTTCCTGTTATAACATCCATCTGCCATGATCTTCTCCCAGGAAGGAAGGTGCAGGGAGAACTGGCCTCTTACCTCCCTCTCCATAAGACAGTATAGAGGGAAGTTCATAACCTTTGTTAAACTGTCTATTGGTAAATGATTGTGTGGAGGTAATTTTTCTGTAATTAAGACTTGGACAATGGAAAAACTGTTAGCTCTCCTATGTTAATACCTAACCCCTAGAAACATGGAAAGGATCCTAGGGTGCCTTCTGTCCTACTTACAGGGTGAATGGTATATAAGGGCTATCACAGAAAGCTTTTGACCTTTCTGTTCTGCAGTAATATGATGGCCTTCTGAATGGGATAACCAAATATAGAAAGTCATACACGAAGAGTGTATCCATAATGTATAACCCAAGACATGTATATCAAAGAATACAGAAGCCACATCCACTACAGCCAACCTGCTTACTGTTTCAGCCACTCATATGAAGTCCGGGGACTGTGATGCTTCATTCCAAACTGTCTCCAAGTAAGTCTTCCACTTAAGACATGTCATGTGGAGAAAGACAGTCCTGAAGTTTCAAAAGGGCTTCTTTCAGGTCAGACATCTTCAGCATTATCATTTAGCCCATAATGGTAAGAAAAGAAAGAATATAAGGTGAAGGACCAGATAAGAAGGCCAGAAATGTGGAAAAAGCATAAATATAGTTGCAAGTATAGAAAAAGTACAGTTGTGTAAACTTACCATAAATGTAGATGTTGGAGTGTATTCATTGTTGCAGTCATCACATTTGGGTTATCTACTTGCAGCAGTCCTCAGTCGGCCTGATTAACAAAGTCTTGGGTCCTGCATCAATTGCTGTCCCTTCTTCCATGACGTCAGATCATCAGGGATATAAAACAAGCAGCCGACGCCATTACATCAGTTTTTCTTGCCCCAGATGTCAGGTGCCCCCCTAAAGAGGAGCAATTAAATCTATAAATATACAAGGTTATACCTCCAACAAAAAGGCAAATACACCAAAAAGCTTTTGAGCATAGTAAAGGAGAGTACAGGTATAGCCTAAAAAGTAAGGGGGCTGGAGAGAAGGTAACCAGGACTGCAACAGTGAATACACTCAAACATCTACATTTATGGTAAGTGTACACAACTGTATTATGTTCTTCGTGTTTCACTATTGCAGTCATCACATGGGAGGAGGAATTTAGATAGCACTAGGACCTGCAAGACTACAGTGGCAAACCAGTTCTGAATTTAGAGAAAACTGGCAGATGGTAATGCTTGGTGAAAGTATGTACAGAACTCCAGGTAGCAGCTTCTAGCATGTCCCTGGTAGGGACGCCTCTGAGAAAGGCTGCAGAGGTAGATGCAGCCCTGGTTGAGTGGTGTCTAATCCCCTGTGGGATAGATTTTCCATGGTGCTTGTAGCAGAAATGAATGCAATGGCCTATCCATTTAGAAATGGTTTGCTTTGAAATAGCCTTCCCCTCTGCCCCTGCAGCAAATGCCACCAGCAGTTGTTCATATTTCCTTTGAGGTTTAGTCCTGTCCAAGTAGAATCTAAGTTGTCTGTGCACATCTGAGCGCAGTATCCTTTCCCCTTTGTTCTGTGGTTTAGGAAAGAAGGTTGGCAAATGAATGGACTGATTAAGGGCCAAAATGGATACCACCTTGGGCATGAAGGAGGGATTTGTCCTGAGGGACACCCTGTCCGCATGAAAGATGATGAAATGCTCCACTGCCATAAGGGCCTGTAATTCAGATACCCTTCTTGCTGAAGTGATTGCTAAAAGGAAAGCTGTTTTCCAAGAAAGGAATTTTAAGTCTGCAATAACAGCTGGCTCGAAAGGAGGAAGGGTGAGTTTCTCCAATACAAAGTTAAGGTCCCAGGCTGGAGTTGGAGCTCTCCTGGGTGGTTATAAATTTTTTGCCCCTCTGAGAAACTGCTTGAGCAGTGGATGAGAGAAGAGGGGAGGTTCTGTGTTATAATGAGCTGAAATGGCTGAGGCGTGAATTTTGATGGAGGAGAAAGACAGGCCCTTGTGAAGCATCTCAGTTAAGTATTGTAAAATCTGAGGTAAATTGGGCACTGCTGTGCTCATCCCTTGAGATTGGTTCCAGGCACAGAATGTTTTCCATTTTTCAGCATAAGATTTTCTAGTACTAGGCCTTCTTGCCTCTAAAATGATATCCATTACTGGTCTACTGACGGATGGTAAAGGAGAGATTAGGTAATTAGTCAGGCTGCTGCAGAATCTGGTACTCCTGTTGCGACAATAGGGTAGGAGTCTGAGGCAGGTACCATGGAGCCAATAGTGACACACTTGTCTTGTCTGATCTTTAGTAGTACTTTGGAGAGCAGAGGCAGAGGAGGAAAGGCATAAACTGATAGGTTTTTCCAGCTGAAGGACAGGGCATCCACTTTCCAAGCCTGTTTGTGGGGAGTCCTTGTGCAAAATTTATCCAATTAGTAATTCTGAGGGGATGCAAACAGGTCTATATCTGGGCTCCCCCATTTGTTTGTCAGCATGTTGAAAATCTTTGGTTCCAGTTTCCACTCGTGTGGGTCCATGAGGTTTCTGCTTAGTCTGTCTGCCAGCGTATTTAGTTTTCCTGGCAGGAATTGAGCTTGTAGATGCACTTGGAAGCTCAAGGCTGTGTTCCACAATGCCATGTCTTGTCTGCAGAGGGGGTAAGAATGGGTACCCCCCTGCTTGTTTATGTACCACATAACAGTGGTGTTGTCCATCTTTAACATTAATTGTCCTGGAAGAATGTGGTCCTTGAAGGCTGTCAGAGCATTCTGGACAGCTAACATTTCTTTTTGATTGATATGCAAGTGCATTTGACTTGGGTTCCATTTGCCCTGAATGCACTTCCCTGCCAGGTGAGCCCCCCATGCATAGTCTGATACGTCTATTGTTAGGGTTTGGGCGGCAGGGGATAGAGTGAATGGTAGTCCCTTGTTTAGGTGGCAAGCCTCTGCCCACCAAAGAAATTCCAGGTATAGGCAAGGTATGATAGGAATCATTGCTTCTAGATCCTGAGAATGTTGACACCATAGGCTTTTTAGATACCACTGTAGTTTCCTCATAGGCAGTCTTGCATATTTAATTAGAAGAATGTAGGAGGCCATGAACCCCAAGGCTTGCAATATTTGTTTTGCAGATGACAGGGTTTTCGTGGCCACTAATTTGAAGTAGGTTGCCAGATGAATTTGTTTCTGTGGTGTGAGGAAAGCCATCTGGGAAGCTGTATTCAAGCTTGCTCCCAGGAATATAATTTGTTGACAGGGTACCAGGTGTGATTTCTTTTCGTTTATAGTGTACCCCAGACAAGTTAGCACTCTTTGTACAAAGGCCAGATGATTCAAAAGTATGTCCTGGCTTTCTGCCTGAATTAGACAATTGTCCAGGTATGGATATATTTGAATATTTCTTTGCCTGCAAAATGCAATGACTGGGGCTAGGCACTTTGTGAATACCCTGGGCGCAGTAGAAAAGCCAAAGGGCAGTGCAGAGAACTGGTAGTGATTGTAGCCTGCCTCGAAGCGTAGGTATCTTCTGCAAAATTCCCTGATTGGGATGTGCAGGTATGCTTCCTTTAAATCAAGTGTTGCCATCCAGGCATATTTTCCTAGCATAGGAAGCAACTGGTGAAGAGTCAGCATCTTGAATTTTGGAATCACCAAAAAGGTGTTTAGAGTAGACAGGTCCAGGATAGGACACCATGAATTGTCTTTTCTGGGTACTGAGTTCCCAGTTTTTGGCCTGCAGACCAATCTTTCCCCCTAAAGGAGCAGTGAGTTGAGAAGTGCTTGGAAGTTTTAAAGTCAAGTCATTGAGACAGTTTTCCATAGGGTGGAGTCTTACTACTCCCAGATTTAGAAGCAGAAGCCCCCCACTGCTTAGTCTTGTGCGTACCCTGGGACTGAAACCTGGGGTTTCTGCTAGGTCTGGGTTCGGATTGAGAAGGCCTGGAAGGAGCAGGAAAGGACCAATTCCTAAAGGGCCAATACCTACTAAATCTTGGAGGCTGAACTTGTAAGAAATCTTTAAAAATTTGCATAGATTTAGCTTTATCTTCTAACTTTTTAAGAACTTCCTCAGCTTTGTTGCCAAACACGTGGTCCTGATTTAAGGGAGAATCCAACAGTTTAGCTTTAACATGATCAGGCAAAGATTGCTCCTTGAGCCAAGCAAGCCTTCTGAGTACAGACCCAGTGACTGCAGCCCTGCAAGAGGCCTCTAATGAATCAAACCCACATTGCAAAGTATGTTTTCCAACCTGTTCAGCAGAAGGCATTAAATCCTGTAAAGCCTTATTTTCAGCACAGTCAGGAATCAACATAATTTTCTGTTTAAGCAATCCAATAATATGTTGTTGATACTTTATCATATGAAACTGACAGTTTAAGGCCCTAATGGCCAAAGTTGCAGAAGTGTAAACCTTCTTCCCCATCTATCCAGCGCCCTGGAGTCTCTATCAGAAGGGGTAGGATTTTTGGCAGTAGAAGCCTTAATGCCCTTGGGTCCCTGTGGAATAGTCTCTGGATCTGCAATAGGATTTTTAAAAAGGAACTTGTGAGAATCAGGAACCCTGTAATATCTGTCAGGTTTTCTAGGAGCAGGAGGTAAAGAATCAAGGGCCAAATTAGATTCCGAAAAGGCATCAACAATGTCTAGTACAGGAGGTATAGCTAAAGGTCTATGCTGAGGCAGGAGTAAGAAGTCCCTAAGCCTCTTTTTTGAATCAGAGAAATCCTGGCTTTCCAAGCGGAAATGCTCCCTTAAAGTGTGCAAGGTTTAAACAAAAGAGAAATCCTCTGGAGGGGAAGCAGAGGGAATAGAGTCCTCTGCATCAGAATCCTCATAAGTAGATAGGGGTAAATCCGGATTATCAGAAGAATCAGAAAAATCAGAATCCTGGTCAGAAGATTCATAAACAAATTCAGTCCTAGGTCACTCAGAAAAGGAAGGTTGGCTTCCCCTGATTAAAGTTATAAGGTCTTCAGCCATTCTTATCATTTGTTTTTTAGGCATAGAGGCTTGAGCATGAAGTCTGGGCGTCGGTTTTCTAGGCATGGTTCGAGGTTTAGGCCTTAAAGAAGAAGGACGCATGGGTTTAATATGCAAGTCCATAGGCCTGAATACACCCTCAGAAGCCGGTGCCTGCACAGTGGCTCCAGACCCATCCAAGGTCGAGAGATCCGCAGTTTCCATAGTTGAAGCATCTCGCGGCATATCAGACTCTGAATAGGTCTCAGTAGAGGTCTGCAAATCAGAAGTAGCGGGTTTCAGGGGCTGCGAAAGCGCCTTACTGAGTACCGGCGAACTGGCAACTGGCTTAGGAGAAGCATCGTCGGCAGCTTTGGACCTAGGTGGCCTCTGTCTTTATCTTTGCGTTTTTTCGAAATGCCAGTAGTCGGATGGCTTACTGACGACATTTCTGGATAATTGAACTGATCACCGAAATATTTAGAAGCTTTAATATACTGATGGATAGTGGGTTGGTTAAATAATGCACAAAACCGACAGCAAGGTACGTCGTGGTCAGGGCCTAGGCAAGGAATACAGTACGAATTAAAATCTTTGTGAGGTATTTGCTTTCCACAAGAAATGCAATTATTAAATTTTATTGACATCGGTAAGGAGCAAGAAAAAGTTTCCCCAATGGGGTACTTAGCTTTAGTTTAAGACTTCGGTTCTGAAACTCGAAAACGAAAATTTCAGGAGTCGGCCGACCGGCACTTGCGAACTGCTTCTGCTTTGGACACCGCACGGCAAGAGAGACTGGTGTAATGGCGTTGGCTGCATGCTTTATACCCCTGACGACCTGACATCACGGAAGAAGGGACAGCAACCAACGCAGGACCCAAGACTTTGTTAATCAGGCCGACTGAGGGCTACTGCAAGCAGATAACCTAAATGTGATTAGTGCAACAGTGAAACACAAAGAAAATCTTCTGGAAGAACCTCATGTTGATCAGGAAATCAGGAATGAATGCAGGAATGGTTAAAGAGAGGCAAATTCAAACCAAGAGATGAAAGGTTAATATTGGCAGCCCAGAATAGTGGGCTACATACACGTTGGTTTACAAAGTCCATTGAACATGTGGGAGAAACAGACAAATGTAGGTTTTGTAAAACCAAACTGGAAACAGTTGCACACCTTGTTGCAGGCTGCGACATACTAAAGGCAGGAGGACTGTATACTGAAAGGCATAATGTGGCAAGATTGTTGCACTGGGGATTGTGCAAACATTATGGTATTGAAGTGGCTGAAAAACACTGGAAACACGAGCCACAAAGCATCATAGAAAATTATGAAGTTTATATCATATGAGACCACCCATTACCAACAGTTCAAAAGATAGACGCTAGAAAACCGGATATACTGGTTCAAGAAAAGAAGACAAGAGTAGCATTGATCATTGAATTTGCCACATCCAGTGACTACAGTGCCTTACGTACAGAGAGACACAAAGTCATAAAATATCAGGATCAGCAGGCAGAAACAAAAGCAATGTGGAAGAAAGATACCCAGGCAGTTCTAATAGTAGTAGGAGCAATGAGTCTTTTAAAAAAGAATCTAGAATCATATTTAGATATGTTACCAATCCATGCAACTCCATACAAATTGCAGAAGGAGTCATTACTGGGCACATTGCAGGTGCTTCGAAGAGCACTCTTGGCTGACATTAAAGATTGAAACAATACTCATTTCATGAACTTTAATTGTACTTTGACTTAGGAATGGGGTCCATTCCTGTCATGGTATTAGAAACCCAAAAGACTAGGAGAAATTAAAAAAAAAAACTAAGAAAAGCCTCTAATTGGAAAACCTCAGTCCCAGATACAGTACCTAACTTTTGGTTAAAAGTATTAACATCTTTGCATGAGGATTTAGCCATGAGTAAGAACTATTTATATGTGCACCCTGAACAGACACCAACCTGGCTAACAAAAGGCAAAACAATGCTCTTACTTAAGACTGAACCTGCAAGCTACCCTAAAAATTATAAACCAGTAACTTGCCTTCCAATGACGTATAAACTATACATAGGAATTGATGCTGACAGAGTTTATAGTCATTTAGAAGCAAACTCAGTTATGGCAGTAGAACAAAAGGGCAATAAAAGAAAGTCATATGGAACAAAGGATCATTTGTTGTTAAATAAAGTCATACTGGAGAACTGTAAAAAGGGGAAGAATTAAGTATGGTATGGATTGATTATGAAAAAGCAGTTGATACTATCCCACATTCATGGATAAAAGAGTGCTTAAAAATGTATTGGATTCACCCTACACTGATTGACTACATTACAGTGACCATGAAACAGTGGCAGACCACTTTGCAATTAAGCCATGATAAAGGACAGATTATTATCCCAGGGATAACAGTTCAAAGGGGGATATTACAGGGTGGCTCTGTTACCATTGCTATTCTGCCTTGCCATTAACCCATTAAGCTGTTTACTTAAGAGCTTAGGCCATGGCTACAATTTGGCTCCTAAAAAACAACAAAGTGTAAAAATGTCTCATCTTCTCTGTCGATGATTTAAAACTGTATAGCTCATCAGATGAGGAACTGAAAGCCCAGCTGCAGGTTGTCAAAACTTTTTCAGAGGATATAAGAATGCCATTTGGTCTTGATAAGTGTGCAAATACAACATTTAAATCAGGAAAACTGCAGCACCTGGAAAACATCAGTTTGGGACAAGAATGTGATATAAAAGAACTTGAGCATTAGGGAGTGTATAAATATTTGGGAATTGATGAAGAATCAACAATAAAACATGAACAAATGCAAATAAAAGTAAGGAATACTTTAGAAGACAAATTAATTCTGAAAACAGCGCTGACATCTAGGAACAAAATCCAAACTATAAACCAATTTGCTCTTCTTGTCCTAACTTACAGTTTGCGAGTGATTGACTGGCCCCAAACCGTGTTGGATAGATTGGATAGGAAAACAAAAAGGATGCTTCATGCTCGCCAAATGATTTATAAAAATCACTGTATACCAAGATTATATATTCCCCATTCCGAAAGAGGGATGGGCCTCCTTGAAATTGATTATATGTATAGATCTGCAATTGTGGGGCTCTGCACATATCTGCTGACCTCACAAGACCCAATTGTAGTGAAAGTTTTGAAACATGTGGAGAATAAATCTAAGATGACTTCTCTGCTTAATTTAGCAGAAGCATATCGGCATCCACCAGGAATGGAAATCAAACCAGAAGTAGATAAAAATCAGACAGTAACTGAATATGCTAAAAAAACAAAAGAAAGACTATAAGGTGAAGGCCAAGATGAGAAGGCAAGAAATGTGGAAAAAAACATAATTATAGTTGCAAGTATAGAAAAATTCTGGAAGAACCTCATGTTGATCAGGAACAAACGCAGGAATGGTTAAGGAGAGGCGAATTCAAACCAAGAGATGAAAGGTTAACATTGGCAGCCCAAGACAGTGGGCTACGTACACATTGGTTTACAAAGTCCATTGAACATGTGGAAGAAACAGACAAATGTAGGTTTTGTAAAACAGAATTGGAAACAGTTGCACACCTCATTGCTGGTTGCGACATACTAATGGCAGAAGGACTGTATACTGAAAGGCATAATAATGTGGCAAGATTGTTGCACTGGGGATTGTGCAAACATTATGGTATTGAAGTGGCCAACACTGGAAACATGAGCCACAAAGCATCATAGAAAATTATGAAGTTTATATCACATGGGATCACCCATTACCAACAGATGAAAAGATAGATAAAAGGATGAAACGTACTTCAGTAGTCAAAATAAACCAATAAAAAAGTAAAACTACTGTGCCACACTCTAACCCAAAAAAATTCCTATAGCATGAAACTTCTTTAGTGTAAAACTTCTGTAGTCAACGCTTTTGTCAGCAAAACGTCTTCAGAAATAATGACTAATGTCTAATTTAAGTAAAATCTTAAACTGCATATGAACATCTAGCAAATACATTACTCTTTCCGTGGCTGAGCATTAAGAAGATCTAGACTAGATGGGCTGACATGACAGGATAATTATGCAGCCAGGAAAGATGGATTATGCAGCCAGGAACGGAAGATGGGACCCGTTCAGGTAGTGTGTCTGTGTGTGTGTGTGTGTGTGTGTGTGTGTGTGTGTGTGTGTGTGTGTGTGTGTGTGTGTGTGTGTGTGTGTGTGTGTGTAAAATGCCCTTGATACTCTGTACCTTGGCCCAAGTGGCAAGAGCCTGAATTCCCTACCCACCACCATTTGTAAAAATATTTCAGGATTTTCCCTCATACCTTTCTCATAAAATCTGTGGTTTCTGCATTTGTGTCCTTGTTGCCTGACAGCTAAGTGTTATTATTTGGTTATATTCTTGGATGTCTGGAGTGTTTCTCCCTGGGCCTCTGCTAAAAATTGCTTTTTGTTTTCAAAGTCAGACTTTCCTGGTTAATAAATGTAAATGGACACATTTCAATATTGGACTTCTGCAAGCTTTTATTCTAGCAATTTTCTAACAAGATGGATATTTGAAATGTATCCCTGTGTTTGGGACTGTATTCCCCATTATTGGCTTCATCCAGGTTTTGCTAGGGTTGAGAGTTATGGTAAGAATTGAATTCACTGAATATGTTTGGGGGCTGTATTCACCCAGTATTGACTTTGTTCAGGTATTTATTGGCTTCATCCAGGTATTTATTGGCTTCATCCAGGTTTTGCTAATGTTGAGAGCTATGGTAAGAACTGATTTCACTGAAAATGTTTGGGGGCTATATTCTCTCATTACTGGCTTTGTCCGGGTGTTATTTGCTAAGAGGTTGAGAGCTATGGTGAGAACTGAATTCACTGAATGTTTGGTGGTTGTAGTCACCCATTATTGGCTTTGTTCAGGTCTTTTGTGCTAAGAGGTTGACAGCTGTGCTATGGTGAGAACTGAATTCACTAAATGGTAAAGTTTCAGTCTTCCTCTTTCACAAAACAGCTGATTGGTATGTTGCTTTGACTTTGCATGGGGTCCCCTGGGTTCAAGTCGGCAGTGAAATGTATGGTGGTAATGCAGCATTTTATTCTAAACATTATACAAGCAATGTTTAAAATGTGAATAAATTTCGACTTTTTCCAGATTTCTTGTGCTGCAAAGTTCAGAGTAGATTTTACAAGGAGCTGAGAGCTGCAGGGGAGCAAAAGTTTAGTGCTGATTATGTTTAGTCTGCTTACATTAATAGCACAACAGATAGTGTACTTGCTTTAGATGCTGAAGGCTGTGGGTTCTATAGGTAAATGCATTGCTGATGCTGTATTGTGGTGGATGCTGCAGTCCTTTTGGCAAAGATACCTAGTAACTATGAACCTGTTAACAGTTTGCTATCCATTCTCTATGTATTACTAGCTTTTCATTTTACTGCATGCAACAAAGGCAATTTATTCTTCAACACTTTATTTGTAGATTAAACAATGACATATAAAGTGTTCAACCTCTATTAGTTACAAATTTCTTCAATGTGGATTTTACTACAGAGATTGTGTATTTTTACTGATACTGGTGGACTTGAGTAGACTTTATGATGGAAATGTTCTGAATTGGGCAATTTTGTCATTGGTGGATGCTTTTGTTTCTTTGTTTACTGGAAAAATTTTCAAAACAATAAATTTAAAATGCCCTTTAACAACTGTATTGTACAAGGAATATAATGTAATACAGTCAGGAAGGTGTATCAAAGAGCATGTGTATGTTATGTTCGAAGGGCCTATGATTTTGAAGACAGCCCAGAGTTAATATTTGCAATTGGCAAAATGTATTTTCTCTGAAAGTGGGTTTCGGTGCTGTTTCAATGCATGTGAGTTTCAAGGGCAGAGAAGTATTAATGTTAGTCTATTTTCATTGAGACTGCATTGCTTTAACAGATGTGTATTAGGGTTTGTGCTGTAAAATGCAAAATAACTTTCAAATGAAATCCTAAATCATCAGAAGTAAAGCAGTATGCACATTAGTGTTTATGGTAAATGGGGCAAAATAACCAAGGAATGGGACATTGGAATGGCTGCAGGGGGGGGGAGGCTCCATTTGACCATGATTTTGTGAGGGGGGGATAGCAAACTCAGACAGCCCCGGTTGAACTATACCTCTCAGTTGTCCATATCTTTGCAGAATTAATAGATATTTGCTGCTTATTTTTGGTTTGTTTCTCAAAATTTGTGGTTTTCTAGCAAATCATTTAGGAATGAAGCCATTAAATGACAGACATTGAGTTTCAGATGTCATAACCTTCAGAAAAATGCATGCTAATGCAAGACTAAGTTTATATAAGAGCAATTTTCAGTAGTGTTTCTATGTTCCCCAATATATTTGGCCTTGTTCAGATTTCCTGCATTAAGAGGTTGAGAGGCAAATCACTTTGTAGATTAGGAATATCCAAACATCTCAATTGTCCCCAATTCTGGCTCAAAATGTTGCTCTTGCTCTCCCTAATAATGCCTCCTCCAAATTTGGAAGAAAATGTGGAGGGTTTACAATTATAACTGTAATGATCAGTTGTAGATTACCTTTATTTCAGAAATGCATGTGGATGCTCTTATTTTGTTAGCTGCTTCAAGTTAACTGTTAATATTAAAGTGTCCCATCCCATTTTGGTCTGTTTTTCATAAAATTGTGGTTTCTGGCAAATTAATGGCAAGTCATTAAAGATTGAAGTTAGAAAATAATGGCAGACATTTGAGTTTCAGATTTTATACCCTTCAGAAAATTTGTACTAATGCAAGATCTACCTGTTCTATTAAGTTAATAAGAGCAATATTTAAAACACTTCTAGTTCTATGTATTTGTCCAGATTTCTTGCTCTGAAGTTGAGAGGTAGGAGTGTCAGAGCCTTCAAATTATGACATACTTATTGCACCCCAGCCCCCATTGTAGTGGCTGGATGTGTCCAAGGAAGGCAAGAAGCAGTTATGCAGTATGTGCAGAGTATTCCCCATCCAAGGTAGATCACAAATATGACCGTGGCTTTTCATCTGTCCTTGATTTTGCAAAATGTTCTGGTTTTCTATCAGATTTTTATACTGTTGATTTATGCTTTATTATTCAGGAACTGCATGCTATCACAGTGTCCTGTTGCTCTGTTTAAGTAGCCATGGTTTAATGAACATCAGAGATTGTAAGATGCAAGTAAGCTTTAGTAAGCATATTGTTAAAGAATTGCTAGCATTGAAAGCCTTAGAATATTTACATAGCTAGATAATGTATAAGCCTTGGGTATTGAAATGCATATGACAGTATTTGTAATAAGGACAGGATTACAGTATTTTCAGAAGCTCATTACATTTTATTGGAGACCAGTGTCTTATAGCAGTGTCTGTGTTAGTACACTTGTAGTTGGGTGGCTTTAATGGTATAGCATTGCTACCTTACTTAAAAGCCAAGCCCTGCAACAACTAGCTCCACAATGAAGTCAAAACACAATAGCTCTGGTGGGTAAATGTACTCTGTAGTATGTTTGAAATGACTACAGCTTATGTGCAAACACAATAGGTAGTGATGAAACAATGCTCTGCTAAAATGCTTTAATGCTCCACATTGCTGAGCTGCAATCACTAGCTACCAGGATTTCACCAGAACTAATTCAAGTCTGACCAGAATTATTTGGTGTGTTCCTGTTACTCTTGCAATTTTCTGAGAGCCATATTTATAATTTGTCCCTATTTATTTTAGGCTTTGTCAAGATTTCTTGCACTAAGGGTAAAGTTCACTGCTGCTCATGCGGTATAAAGTTTTAAAGCTATGTTAGTAGCACCACAAGTAGAATACTAATGTAAAGGCTTGAGGTTCTATTCCTACAGCATATACATTTGTATGAGTTTCAAAAGTAGAAGCTTTAATGCCAAGTCTGTTTTCATTGAAAGACTATTGCTTTGTTTAGAAATCCAACTGCCTGTAATCATTGTAGAACTAAAGCACACATATTTGAATAGTGTCTACAGTAAATGGGGAGAAATAGCCAAGTAATGGGACACTGGAATGGCACTCTTTCCCTTTATTTTGGGGTTTAGAAAATGCAGGTAGATGGATAGATTGGTTCAAATACATGTCATTGACAACTTTTGTCATACAAGTAGGGTTAGTACTTAGGTTGACCCTGTACTTATGAAAAACTACAAGAAGATTACACATGACAGCTACTGTTAAGGTACTAATATGACTGTTTTGCAAGTGAAGAACGTTAGAGGCCTGATATGGACAATGCCTTTAAAAAACATTTTAACTCGTACTGTGAAAATAGAAAAGATCAACTGACAAGCAGGCTGAAATTGCTGACAAATGCAACTTGACAGAGGTGTATGCTATTCCTGAGTTGAGCTACTTACACAAATATTTGAATATACAGAGGATTCTCACTTGATATATGTCCTGTTCTCTGTTAGAGCACCACAGCGAAATTCTTTTCCACTTAAAAATATAACATTTTCGTGTTGCAGTTTTCTAGCCTTCATTATTACCTGTGGCACATCTTTAGAGTAAAGATGCCTGAAAGGAATTAGAAGTCTTTCATCCAAATTGTGAGGTTAAAAGTCTTTAGGTTCAGATGAATGATAGTGCCATTTTGTTGTGTTAGCAAGTCCATCCTGTAGGGTAACATGTAGTAATTGCCCTTGGCTAGGAGTAAAAGAAAGGAGAATCAACGTTATCTGGGCCAAGATGGGAACATCAACAGCCTCCTTGGATTGTCTTTTGGAATTTTCAGAAAGAACTTTGGAATGAAAGGAAAATGAGGGAAGGCATATAGGAATTTCCCTTTACATGCTTCCTTAAGCTCTGGAGCAAAGCAGTCTGAGCTATTTCTTGAGTGGGGGCAAAGAGATCTATTCCACTAATGGACAATTTGGAAGAAGATCTCTTGATTCAAAATCTATTTGTGAGGGTCTGCCTTGGACCTGATCATGTAATCTGCCACTAAATCTCTACCTGATGATGTTAAGGCCATTGTCCTCTATGCTCCTTTAGATAAGTGAGTTGCAAAATTCCAAGCCATTATAGCAAGCCCACAAATGGGATAAGACTTTGTTCATACATGCCTTTTTTGAAAGGATATTTTAGAGCTGCACAGTTAAGGATCATATATATATATAACACAAGCAGGAGGTTATAATTCAAAGTGGAAAAGGATTTTGGATGCAGATTCTTAATGAGAATGACAACCGTATTCATAAATTAGCAGAAAGTATTCTAACAGCTAAGCCAACATGATAATGGACAAAGGAGATTTTGTCACTAGGGATGACTGCAAGTAGGGGTACAGAAACAATGGAAGAGGGGGCTGGACTATACTCGAGAAAACTGGCAAAGGAACCAAGGTGTTGGAAGCAAATAACTAGAGAAGGAAAGTAACTGAGTGGGATGAGACCAAAAAGACATTTGGACTGTAGGCTAGAGACTGCCTTCCCTTCTAGGGATTGATATCAGTCTATAGGCAAAGAGAAAGGCATAGGGATACAGAGGATTCTTTCTCTATATATAGGTCATGTCCTCTGTCACAGCACCACATAGAAATTATTTTAAGATTTTCTTGTTGCAGGTTTTCTAGCCTTTTAATAGCACTGAAGGACAAAATGGCAAAAGCGGAGACCTTCTTACTGTATCTTTTCATGGCCATGCTATGTTTGTCATTTGATGAGGCATTGTTAGAAGGGAGCAATTTAAAAGCTTTATCTGATTATACAGAAATACCTGCTGGGTCAGATGAAGGGTTTTTGTACAAGTACTTATGGATGTCAGGTACTTTATAGAACCTGTTGATATTCTTAGGCCTAACAGGCTGGAACTCCAGAGCCAGAGAAGTAGAAATATAAAGCCTCCAAGACATTGGGAATAGCAGGTGGTTTATGAATTTCTACATGTATCAAATCACTTTTCTATGATTTTAAAATTTGCTTGTGCTCCCAGTTAGTGTGTTCCACTATTTTATGGATTTGATTTCAGAAGTAAGCGCCTCATGAGGTAAATCTGAAAACATTTCATCATCCGTTTTAGACTGTTAACCAGTAAGTGACTAGAACTGGGAATAGTCAAAAGATTCAGACTCAGATTCTGAAGACACTTATTCAGAAGAGGACTCCCTCTATTTTTAGGGGAAAATAGCACAAGGGAATAAAACTGAGGAGGTTGCAAGGACATAAGGGCTTTAAGAAGTCCTTTGGAAAGTTAAACCACTACTGCTGAGGATTTCCAGGAGTAGGGATAACAGAAAGGGAGATACATTTAGTTGTTTTCTTTTCTTTGAGGGTTCAAGGGGACCATATGAAGAGGAGTAGACCCCTGGCATACCACTATGGCACCTGGTTCATCTGCTCAAGTAAGGAATTCCACTGTTCTTTCAGGGGGAATCAGCCTTGTTTCTCCCCTCATGATCTTACCATGAGTCGGATTAGTTGGAACAGACATCCTAACACCCCACATCCTGTTGGCTTCCTGAAGGATCCTGACATCAGAAACAAGTACAGCAGAGGGAAAATCCATAGGCTGATCAAGTACCTTAGTGGAAATGTCCAAGTGAATGAAGCCTGTACTTTTAGGTCTTTTTTGACTTCTCATTTTTCTTTCTAGGCAGATGGAGGACATCTGAAGTAGATATCTAAGTGGCCATCCTAGCCCCTGCCAACACTTGGGAGTCATTTGTTTTCAATATAATTTTTTTTCAATGTAATGTTTGAGGTAAGACAAATGAGTTCTAATAATTTTGGGTATAAAGGACTGACCAAGTGTACTTTCTGGTCCTTAGCAAAAGAGAGAATGCTTACCCTCATAAGGGATCTGTTGACTGCAGTTGCATGTCCCTTTCTTAGATGAGATGACATATGTCTTTCTCAAGAAGAATATAGAAAAAGAGGAAAATGATCCCAAAAGATTTACTTAGATGTCCCAACTAATGTAGCAAGAATACACTGTACATCTGACAGACCATGGTGTGAACCCTTACTTTTTCTGTCAGAGAAAGTTCTGAGGATTTTTCATACCCATATGTCCCTTAAGTAGCAGCAAATAGTCTCATGCACAGGTCATAGGTCAGACGTATAGCATGAGAAGAAGGTGCCTAAAGCTTTTATAGACTGGTCGAACATATGGTATCCTTGGCAGGATACAGTCCATAAGTAAGCAATACTGCAATAGTGATCTAATGATGGAAAGCAAGAGAATGTACAGGGACACGCCAACCCAGAAAAAACAGAAAGTACAATTGTGCAAGTCACACTTGCCTGTAAAAGTAGATGTTCAAATTCTTCACTGCTTAAGTGGAATTTGGATTATCTGCCAAGGTAAAACAGTACTCACCAGTTTTCAAAAGCCCAGACTTCCCTCCCTGTCTCTCTTCCTCTAATAGCTGATTGGCTGAGCATATCCTGAGAGGGAAGCCTTCAGTTGTCACAGGAAGTGGGTGTTCAGGCTTTTTAATAGGTTCAGAGGTTTATACTAGGCTAATGACCACTGGGCACTTTATAAGCATAGCCAAGCTTCCCAATTGTATCCCACGTTTATGTGCCTCAGAGGTTATTTTAAGGGGGTATATGAAAGCTCGGGCAAGATTTATAGTCCATTAGGGACGTAGGTACCACACCTGCCCTATTTCCCATCCACTGGTCCAGATTTCTCTTGAAAAGGGTTAGGGAAGAGCTCTGCTTCACATAGATGGGAAGCCTGTTCCAGAGAATGGGAATTCTCTGAGACACATACCAGTTTCTCCAATGTGTCCTGTTCATGTCACAAGCAAAGTTTAAATCCCGAGCTTGACTTATTCTGATGCCATTCATTTTGTGGGTATTTAAATGGTCCATCAGAGTGGGAGCCAAGGATGCCTTATATGCCAGGCACAAACTGCCTCTCAACAGTATGTAGGAAAGAAGACAGTGTACAGATAGGGCTTTGGAGTGATCTGTACCGGACACGCTGTTTACACCCTGTATTCTTATTGTGAGGAACATCTGTGGATGTTCTAGTTGTTGAATGTGCCTGGTAAGGTACATACCAGGGATGGCCAAATACAGTGGCCCATTGACATCTTTGGACCTTGATACTATGTTCTTGCTTGTAAACTGAGCTATATAGAATGATTTCCTTACTACATTAAACATATGTTGGTCGAAAGCCAGGTTACTGTCTACATGCATACCGAAATCCCTGACTACTGGTTCTACTCTCGGGGTGTGGTATAGATGAGGTACTTTTTTAGGGTGGCTGACTTCCAAAGGGTACTGTTATACATTTCTGGGTATTGAGTTTTAAGCCATGGTTTTGGCACCAGTCATTTGTCTGTATTAATCCTTCCTGTAGGATGTTAGTTTCTTGGGTGGATTCTGTGACTGCTCCTAATTTGCAATCATCTGCAAACTTGGTCAGCTAGAGGTCCTTGACATTAGGCTTGACTTCCAAGAAGTAGATGTCAAGATCCAGTGGACCAAGTACACAGCCCTGAGGGACTCTGCTAGTAACCAGTCACTTTGTGGAGGTGGTCTTCTCTGTCCTAACTTCCTGAGTCCTCTCTGACAGCCAGCTGACTATCTAGCATGTAACATAGGATTTTTTTACTATATCCATAAATCTACTTACAATGCCTGAGTGCGGTATTGTATCAAATACTTTAGCAATGTCAAGGTAGGCAGTATGCACCATTTTGCTCTCAGCCATTGTCTTGGTGACCTTCTCAAAGAAGTCCACCAGGTTGAGTAAACATAATTTGCCTTGACAAAACCAAACTGGACTGGGTCCAGTGTTTGAAGGTTTTCTATGTCCTTATTAAATTATAGATCAAAATATACCAATATGAGAAGATATCTTATCCTGGATGTCTAACACAATTACCACTGAAACTATTATCTTAGGTAATGTGAATATTAACTGGCAGAATTTAATTGCTGACTTCCCAACAGTCAGCTTAACCCCCTTTGGTTTTTCAACTCATCTTAACGCCAACAAGATATGACAAAAATTCCAGTCATGACTCCATCCTTGACTGGATTCTTGTAGCAGACCCTAATAAATTCATAAAAACAGCCACACTTCCCAACACTCTTGAGTGACTATCTACTAGCCTATGGCTGTAGAACAATATCCCACATATATAAAGAAAATCATTACAAAATGACCTGCAACCTATCACATTTCAACCAAACCTATTTCATTAACTTACTAAAAAGTTTGAACTGGTCTACCTTAAAAACTTTACCTCTGGATGATGCAGTAGACTACTGTAATACAGCTTTCTTGGATACCATCAACAGTGTAGGTCTCCTTAAAGACCCATACTGGTAGAATGTTTAGTAGAATCTAGAATAGAAGCTGCCATTAAAAAAGGAAAAATTAGTACAGCATATAAAATATTGCATGATAACTAAATCAATCAGAGGAGGTTAGACGTTAGAAAGGATTGGGAAGAGAGACAGGATAAGCAATTCACAAAGAAACAATGTGATGATATATGTATGTCTCTCAAAGATGTAACAAAATCTAGAAGATTTAGGATTTTTGCTTGGAATGTTTACATAGTTATTTTTATACCCCAAGTAGACTCCAGAGAATTTTTCCTCAGGTAGATAGAAAATGTTGGCGGTGTGACAGGGAAGAAAGAGGTACTTGGCGACACATTTTCTGGGAGTGTGATGGGTTGGCAGACTTTAAGGATTCCTTGCGGGATGAACTGCAGGAGATGCTGGGTGGATGGATTGGTGTGATGAGGGAGATGATTATTCTGAGCTATGATACAGAATCGGAATTGCCTGGTCATTGTAAGGGCTTCTGTGTCCAATTATGGTGGCTACCAAAAAGCAATTGCTAGAAAATGAAAATCAGAATCTAAACCAACTGTATTAGAAGCAGTGAATATAGTAACAGAGATAAAACAATCGTAACTGAGATCTTTAGAAAAGGGTGCCAGCAAACTACATAGGAAAAAATAGAATTGTGGAAACAGTACATACATGGGAGAAATGAGGTTTAAAATAAGGCAGGACTTAAATGAGCTATGTAATGTTTGATTGAAAATGATTGGGTAGAATATAATGTTTGCAAATGGGAGTGTGTCATTGTGGTTTGTGATGTAAAATGCTTGCAACTAAGATTATGTCAGTGTGGTTTGTTGTCATTTATATAAATATATGATCATTTATGTCATAAGTGATGGTTTAATGAAGCAATAACCAGAGATGCTGATGTGGTATACGGATGATTTACCCACTGTTGGTGTGGTTTAATCACAAGGGTGAAGCCCAAGTGATTAAACAAAGGCAACTGTGGGTAAATCTCCAATATACCACACCGCAAAGTTGGTTATTGCTATTATACAATGACACTATTTAAGAAATAAATTACTTACTTTTCTTAAATAATGTCTTTGTATAATGGCGCCGTGGTGGTCTTCCACTTTTCAAATAACTAAAGCCAGGATAAACTGTAGAAAAATACTGCTTTAATCATCAAAGTCCACAGAACTTAGTGCTTTCACCATAATACATACGGCAACATCAGAGTCCTCTGATAATGCCGTATGTACTACACTTTTGCAGTATACCAGTGCTGTGTCTAGAAGCAATGGAGAAAGGAATATCTCCGTTGCCCTTTTGTTTTGTTTTTTTTTTTAACTAAAAACAAAAAAAGAAAAAGAAAGAAAGAAAAGCTTTTAAAGATGAGAGAGAGAGAGGAGAGAGGAAAAGAAAAATAATCAGATATGTTTATTTTATTTATTTGTATGTATACTGATTATCCTTTTATTTTTCTCTGTGCTGTCTCTGTTGTTCGTTTTAGCCTCCAGTTTTGTGATCTCAGTTTAAAAAGAATGAAATAAAAGTAAAATTTTGATTGCATATATTAATGGAAAAAAGTCCGGGCGATCGGAACTTTTTCCATTGGTATATGCTTGGATTTACAACAGGCATGCTGACTGATGGCAGATCAATCAGCGTGCTACTTTTTGAATACTAATGGCCAGTCATTGTATAATAAAGATGTGTCTTGTTTAAAAAAAATGGCAGGAATTGAATAATTTATGTAGTGTTACTTAGGTTATTGATTGTAACTCATGCAGAAGAGAAGCAAATTTATGCCAGTAATCAGGGAATATTGGGAGGCAGTTGTGAGATTCAAGCTGCTTTGTACAATATTTTTCCTGGAGGTTCAAATACATTTTTGGATGCAGAACAAGCTAAGGAGGAAATAAACAAGTATATCCAACAATGTGAGTTATCAAACAGAAGGGACCCTGCTTCTCATTCTTCTGACAGTAAAGCTCATACAGACTTTGCCAGTGAAATATTTTCCAGTGTTCCAAAGGAAAATGCTTGAGAGACTGAAAAAAAAAAACAGAAGTTGACTAGAAGAATCAGGAGAACTTTGGAATTAAACCAGTCTGGTGTCAGAAGATGGAGATGAACAGGAAGAAGACCAGCAACAATGAAATTAGTGAGTAAATGAGAGACTATAAAGCATCGTTCACATTTATGAAACATGACTTTGCAAGAAAAAAGTGGATGATAATGGCTGGACTTTTGTTGACTTTGTTAAACTTGTGGGTGGACTGTAAAGCATATACCTCATTTGATGTTATTAATGTTTAGAATTACATTAAAAGGGGAAAAAATTACTGCAAGTAAAACAATTGTGTTATTAGTATTTGTATAAGGAGTGGTTTCAGCCCAGAAATTAGTAGTTTATAGGCCATTTTGGGCTAATTTCTATCTCTTTCATTTATTTGCTATAAATACCTTATTAAAACTATTCCAGCTTCACAAAGTCTCTTCAATTTTCTTGACTAGAAAAAAAAAAAACAACTTACTAAGCACTCCACTCATTTTTCTCAGCCTGGCAACTTACTCAAAACGATAGCAAGCACTTATAAACCCTAGCACTAGACCCTCCTGTACAGTACAGAAGGACAAGGCTCTCTATTCGACCTTACCAGCCATCCACAAAAAAACACAACACAACAATAAAATAATATAAAAATAAAATAAATCCGAGACTGATATCGTTATAGCAATTTTTATATTAACACACACTTAGCAGCTATCCAGCAGCCCCAGCGTGGGTTTCATCATCAGAGTAAAAACATTAAAAACCATTTCATTTTTACGAATCTCTTCAACCAATCACATATCTAGTTCAATTAAATATTGAAAAAAAAATAAAACTTCTCCTTCCTGTTATTTTTGTTACTTTAATCCATTTAATTAAATTGAATTAAAAATAATTTTCTCAGGGAAAATGTACATATGTATCTATTTAAAACAGTTCTTTATATGTATAAATAAAATATTAAATATTAAATATTAAATAAATTAAAATGTTTTGTATGTATTTGATAATAATGTTATCTATTACTATTGTTAGTATACATGTATTCTTGTATTCTTTGTTCTGTTTATTTGTTATAAAAAATATATTAAATACAATATGATTTGTTCTTTAAAATACTAGAAATGGAAATATGTTCATTGATACCAGGCATATTACTGGCATTAAGCCTGAGTTGCCATAAACATTCCTTGTTTTCAATAGGTTATTCATGTCTCCCTTCCTGTTAATGTTCTCCGGAATCCTATCAATTATAAAAAAAATCCAGGCATTTTGTACTGTGTAAGTATAAGGAACTTGTTACCTTCTTGTTTTAATGTGTCTATTATGTTCCATTATAATTTCCTTATTGTTTTACCTACATAGTAGGCAGGACATGATAAGCACGTTGCTAAATATACTACCATCTTAGTGTTACAGTTAGCATGACCTGGACATCTAATAGATCTGTTAAAGTTTTGCACCATTACATAGGGATCATCATTAATAAATTTACAGGTTCTACATAAACCAAATTTTTTCATTTTGTCTGGTCTTATATTGTCGGTCACTCTCAAAGTATTCTTTTAAATTTTTCCCCCTACTAAATACAATACTGGGACTGTTACCTATGATGTTTGTAATGTCCAATTTGTTATTGAATACCTTTTCCATGTTTCTCTACCGTTTGTTAATTATACTTTGTTAATGTTAAATGGTAATATTAATGCTCCTGTTCTACTCGTGTTTGTGTTTTTTCACTTATGTTTGTTGAACTTCCATACCTCAAAATAGGTTTAAAATTGTCTTTCCTTTTAACCTCAACTTCATTTTTTAATAGCAGTTTTGGGTAACCTCTGTCTAGGAACATATCAATGAGTTTATCTATCTCATTTTTGTAAACCATCTCGTTGCTTATGATCCTAGACAGTCTTACCATTTGTCCCTTCACCAAGTTCCTTTTTTGGAAGTACGGATGACAACTGTTAAAATGCAAAAACGAGTTAGAGTAGGTTTTCTTCCTATATATATTTGACTCTATATTTTCTTCTTTTCTCTGCAACTGAATATCCAAATATTCACAGCTGTCTTTGTGAATATTGAACGTAAATCTTAAGAAAGAAGTGGTATTCTCCAAGAATGCCACAAATTCCAAAACCTCTTCTTCCTTTCCCTTCCAAAAAATTACTATTTCATGGAAATGGTATTAACAAACAATTATTTCCAAATAGAAGGTGAATTCTTTAGGCAACGTTCAGGTGTGGCCATGGGAGCAAAATGTGCACCTATTTATGCTAACTTAGTTTTAGCAAATTGGGAGACACAAAAAATATTTACAAGCTGCTTCTGGTCTAAAATAACACTATACCTTAGGTTTCTGGATGACATATAATTTTAACAGTTGTCATCCGTACTTCCAAAAAAGGAACTTGGTGAAGGGACAAATGGTAAGACTGTCTAGGATCATAAGCAACGAGATGGTTTACAAAAATGAGATAGATAAACTCATTGATATGTTCCTAGACAGAGGTTACCCAAAACTGCTATTAACTGAAATAAAAAATGAAGTTGAGGTTAAAAGGAAAGACAATTTTAAACCTATTTTGAGGTATGGAAGTTCAACAAACATAAGTGAAAAAAACAACAACACGAGTAGAACAGGAGCATTAATATTACCATTTAACATTAACACAAGTATAATCATTAACACGGTTAAAGAAACATGGGAAAAGGTATTCAATAACAAATTGGACATTACGAACATCATAGGTAACAGTCCCAGTATTGTATTTAGTAGGGGGAAAAATTTAAAAGAATACTTTGAGAGTGACCGACAATATAAGAATTCAAAAATGAAAAAATGTGGTTTATGTAGAACCTGTAAATTTATTAATGATGGTCCCTATGTAATGGTGCAAAACTTTAACAGATCTATTAGATGTCCAGGTCATGCTAACTGTAACACTAAGATGGTAGTATATTTAGCAACGTGCTTATCATGTCCTGCCTACTATGTAGGTAAAACAATAAGGAAATTAAAAGAGCGTATAATGGAACATAATAGAGGCATTAAAAACAAGAAGGTAACAAGTTCCTTATACTTACACAGTACAAAATGCCTGGATTTTAAAAGGTTTATATTTTTTATAATTGATAGGATTCCGGAGAACATTAACAAGGAAGGAGACGTGAATAACCTATTGGAAACAAAGGAATGTTTATGGCAACTCAGGCTTAATGCCAGTAATATGCCTGGTATCAATGAACATATTTCCAATCCTAGTATTTTAAAGAACAAATCATATTGTATTTAATATATTTTTTATAACAAATAAACAGAACAAAGAATACAAGAATACATGTATACTAACAATAATAATAGATAACATTATTATCAAATACATACAAAACATTTTAATTTATTTAATATTTAATATTTAATATTTTATTTATACATATAAAGAACTGTACAAGTTAGAAATATGATTGAATACATTAATTGTTAGTATAAGAAGTTTTAGTATTATACATTTTAAATAGATACATTTTAAATAGATATATTTATGGAACATTATTTAATTTATTATTAATTGTACACTAGGTTATATTTATGAATCAGGTTTGGTGTATATGAAGTTCACACATAGGAAGTTTTTAAACAGAAGTATTATTATTACAAACACATGTTTATATGTACATTTTTTTCCTGAGAAATATTATTGGTTTGTATTTAATGTGAGGCGTTGTGTTGCTGATTTAATTCAATTTAATTAAATGGATTAAAGTAACAAAAGTAACAGGAGAAGTATTAATTGATTTCGAATCACAATTTAATTCAACTAGATATGTGATTGGTTGAAGAGAGATTTGAATTGTATAAAAATGAAATGGTTTTTAAATGTTTTTTACTCTGATGAAACCCACGGACTGGCTGGGTGAAAGCGCTAAGTGTGTTATAATAAATTTTCCTAAAACGGTGATATCAGTCTACGGATTACTTTTATTTCTTTATTATTAGTCATCCAGTAAAACAGTTCACTGTACCTATCCAGGCATGTCCAAAGGGCAGTTTCAGGTGTACTCTCCAGTCCAACTGGTGAATCTGGGCATTTTGAGGCAAAGTTACAACTGCTTCATGTACACAGACAACCCCCTCCTCCTACCACCAAACACTAATACATGCAAGAGATGCAATTATACAGCCAAAATGGAGGCTAAGCTCTCTCAACCCAAGACTGGATAAGACAGTCAAGAGGAGAAGGGAAATACTTGCATCATACCACCAGTCTCACGTAAACCCATTAAAGCAGCACTGGAAAAAAAACACACATAAATACATGAAAACATACTCGGAGGCTCGAAATAAAAATCTGCAAAACCAAAAGAGACCTTCAAAGCAAACATCCAAGCAACCTCCACCCCCCCAACACAAACCATGAAACACATACTTCACAAAACCAGTGTGCCATGCAATCACAGCCCTTAAGGCAAAATAACATACCCAACATACTAGTAATAGGTGACTCTATAGTCAGGCACACCGACGTCCCACTCACTAGGCTGAATAAGGAGAAGGTTACTGTTAGCTGCCTGTCGGGCACCAGAATCCGCCATATACCACAAGCACTCAGGTCACTACAGAACAAGTACAAATATGACTCTGTCATTGTCCATGTTGGTGTGAATGACTTGAGCCGTACCTCTCTGGACTACATGAAAAGAGACATGGAAGAGCTCTCTGATCACGTAGCCCAGGCTGGTATGACCCTGACCCTGAGTAGCATCCTGCCCTCACCAAGAATGATACCAGTATATAAAGAAAAAATTCTCAATTTCAACAATTGGCTAAGTTTCTGGTGTCATTCAGAGGGGATCCAGTGTCTGTCTGCCTGGGATGACATGCTCGATAAGCCATGCTGCTTCACTAGAGATGGCTTGCACCTGTCACCCTTAGGCTTTCGAATACTGGCCAAGGCTCTTGCCACCCCTATAGTGCCTTTTTTAGGCAAGGCTCAAAAGACAAACCTACCGCCGTAAATAGCACAAGTAACAAAAAAACTGAGGGTAGTGCTACTCAATGCCAGAAGTCTGAACCTCAAAATGCACGCACTCGAGGCACTCCTCAGTATGAAGAAAATCGATATATGTGCAGTAACAGAAACCTGGTTTAAGGCTCCAGAGAGCACCCCAGCACTACCAGGCTACAACTCATATCATACATTTCGGCCACAGAACCCAAACCGAAATACAAAAGGCGGGGGCGTATCCATATTCATCAAGGATAACCACACCTCCAGGTTGGTGGCACAGCACGATGCTTCAGAGAGCATCCATGTGCAACTAACAATGGGCAAAACTGCAATTCAAATTGTAGCTTGCTACAGATCACCCACCATGTCCCAGGACTCCCATTCCATGTTCCTGGAAACACTAGGAAACATAAAGGTCCTACCAAACACCCTAATATTGGGTGACTTCAATTATCCAAACATTAACTGGATGAACTACTCAAGTACTAACTCCCTTGCCCAACATTTCCTAGAATTTATAAATTCAAACACCCTGGTTCAACTGGTCAACACTCCCACCAGAGGTGACAATATATTTGACCTGATCATCCCCAACATGGGCAACCTGTGTTCCACACCGGAGGTCAACCCCTCGCTGGTTAGATCTGACCATAAACAAATCACTTTGGATATCCACATTCCGCCTCCACCCCTGGACAAGAAAACCACTGTGAAAAACTTTTCAAAAGCAAACTTCACGTTACTTAAGACCAAGGTGGAAAGTTTCAAAGCCTCCATGCTGAAGGATAACGCTGTCCAAACTGCAAAATTTTTACTAATGCATTCTATGGGCACCTACAAGAATGCATGGATCATGCCATCCCAAGCAAAACCAAGACTCACTCCTCCAAGAAAAGGAAACCTGTCTGGTGGACATCTGCCACAAACAAGCTATACAATAGAAGGAGGAAACTAGTACAGAAAAGAGTAAAATCCCAAGAAGGGAAGACATCCCTGATCAGTATCATCACGAAACTGTGATCCCTCATAAAATAATCCAAGGCGAGCTTTGAAAGAAAAATTGCCAAGGACTCCAAAGATAACCACAAGGCATTCTTTAGCTATGTAAAAAATCTAAGTGGCAATGCTCAGATCTGCTCAGAGTTAGTGCAGAATGGCACAAAATACACTGAACTGACCGATATCGCCAACATCCTGGCAGACAGGTTCAGCGCAAACTTCACCCTCCTCTCACCCCCAAGAAGGCCCATAACCATACCAGAAGAATGTAGAGTCCCTGAAATCACAGACACTCAGGTTAAAACAGCCCTCTCCAAAGCCAAAAACACAGCATCAATGGGACCGGACGGTGTCCCAGGCTGCATCCTACACAAGCTCAAAGACGAACTAACCCCTCACCTAAACACACTGTTCAAACTCAGCCTCTCCACAGGCTACGTACCCATAGACTGGCGCACAGCAGCGGTTATTCCACTCCACAAAGGTGGAGCCACAACAGACCCCTGGAACTATTGCCCTATAAGCCTGGCTAGCTTGGTCTGCAAGGCTATGGAGCGCATCATCTTGGAACTCATTAACACAGACATTGGGAACCTCCAAACACTGGACCCTACCCAGTTCGGCTTTGTTAAGGGCAGACCATGCCTCCTAAACCTGGTGGACTTCTTCGAGACAGTTACCAAGGCTATAGATGAGGGAAAGGTGGTACACACAGCCTACCTAGACCTCACTAAGGCCTTCAACACCATTCCCCATTCTGGTATTATAGACAAGCTCACCAGCCTGAACATAAACCCCTACGTCACAAGATGGGTTGCCAACTGGCTCATGGACAGAACCCACATGGTGAGAGTTGCGGGAGCTAGGTCCGACTCTAAATCAGTTACAAGTGGAGTTCCCCAGGGCTCAGTCCTAGGACCCCTCCTGTTCGGCATATACTTGTCAGAGGTACAGGCAAGCACAGGAGGACTATGGCTGACCAAGTTCACAGATGACTGCAAACTATGGGGCTATAACTGACTCTCTGGCTGACACAAGCATCCTCCAAAAGGGTCTCACTGAGACAGATACCTGGTGTCAAAATCATGGCCTCAAGCTAAATGCCAAAAAGTGCATAGTCATCCCCTTTGGAAAAAACAAAGTACCCACAAACTACCACATAGTTGGTAGTCCCCTAAATATGGAAGACGTAATAAAGGATCTGGGGACCCAAGTAGATAGTAATCTCTCCTTTGATAATCACATTGCCAAAGTGGTTAGAAAATCCTTCTACGTGGCCCACCTAATCACAAAAGGGTTCACATCCAGATCAAAAGAGGTCATTGTGCCCCTCTACTCATCAGACCCATCATAGAGTACAACGCCCCATTTGGGATGTACCTTATAAGACACCTGCAACAGCTGGAAAGGCCACAGAAGTACCTCACCAAGAGGATCACTGGCCTCAAACAGATGCCCTATGCAGCTCGACTGAAGAAATTACAGCTGTACTCTGTTGCATACCGCCTACTCAGAGGTGATCTCTGCCTGACATACAAGGCCATGTCCAACCCAGAACTGATGGACATGCTCCACCTAAAGAAAACCTTATCCCCGTCTGCCACATGCTTTAGAGATCTAAACCTCACCACAGCAATAAATAGGACGTGCTGGAGAGATAGATTCCTATCCCAGAGACTTCCCATGCTTTGGAACAAGATCACAATCTACATTAGGCAGAGCTCCTCGCTAACACTATTCAAAAGAAATCTTGACGAGTGGATGGGAAACAGAAAGTTTACCTCGGGGATCACTTCAGTGGCTCTGCTGGACAGAGGCACAGGGAACTAATCTAAGGGGACGGTGACAGCCAACACATTCTGGCTAGGCTTATAAATGCCTTCGGGCAGATAGCCTAGTACCTACCTATGAACCTATAAAACATTTTGTGATATGAACTGTATGATGTCCTTCTATTCTCATGTTGCAGTATTCTAAACTCTTGGGTTATCCTCTGCTTGCTACCCAAACGTCTGGCCAGTATACAAAAGTTTGTAGTCACTGCTGGCCTAGGGAGTGTGGGCCATAAAAGTGATGTCTGCACGTACCTTTCCTCAGAACTTCTCTGCTGTCAGTCAAATGTCAGTGCTTCCTGCCATCTTCACCGTCAGAGCTTCAAATTTGTAAAATAAGTATCCAGTTGGGGCTGTTTCTGATTCCTTTTGTCTCTGCATGTCTGTTTAGGTTAAATGTCATCCAGGAAGGGAAAGTTCAGTTATGGTCATCAGATCCCCCATAAGGACACCCACGAACTCTGCCTTTTCTGTCTACGGCCTGTGCACGACCATCTTACTTGCGTTATCTGTCAGGCCTTCATACCTAAGACACCATGCAGTTGTCTGTATGTCTTGAACATTTACTTAGAAAATCAACCTCTTAAACGCTTAGTGTTATTGATGGGTCATCTGGTCAGTCCATAGAACCACCCAAAAAAACGGCCAAGGTTTCCAGGCCTGAACTTGCTACTGCTGCCCCTCCTCCATCAGACGTACCTCCTGTGGTTGATGTTCACCTAGAGAAACGTCCGGAGTCTGCCAAAACAGGTATAGCGGGTACCCCTCGGGAGGCCACAGAACCTACGACAGAAGGCATATCTGGGGAGGGCTTGCAGACATCACTCGACAACGATGTGGGTGAACCTGAGCTTCTTACGGCTACCCAGACAGGCCCTTCTACTGCTTCCCAGCAAACAGAATCTAGGCCTTCCTCAGACACTAGACATCCTTACTGCCTATGCCTTCTAAGCCTTCACTAAAAAAGAAACACAAAACATCTCTCCCCTCCTGCAGAAAGCTAACCTGACTGGCAGACTTTTTCACAAAGCCAATTGAATGCCTTTATGGCTCTAAGGCCTGCCATGCTTGGCTCCCCCACAGGCTGGTCCTCCTCCTATCAGTTCCAAGCCTTAGGCTGAAGAAATTATCCAACCTGAAGCTGAGGACTCAGATTCCTCTTCTGAGGATTCCCTCTTCTATGTCTCCCAGGTGCCTTCTCTTTTTGGATATGCTTCTCCAGAGGATGAATCTGCTGAGGCTGACTCCCCATGACAGGACCTCACCTTTGGGGAGATGGTCTCTAAAATGAGAGAACATTTTAAGTGGGATTCCTCTGAAATGTCAGAGGTAAAAAAAATACTATGAGCTTCTGCAGATGGAAACCCCTGCTCCTTCTGCAATTCCTCCAGTGTTACCGGCTCTCTTGAATACTTTCAATGCTCCCTCAGTTAACCCTGATTCTCAAACACCTACCCCCAGAAGGCCTGACAGGTTCTACAAGGCCTCTGAAGGGGTGACATTTTTGACCAAATGCCCTGCAGCTGACCCTGCTACTGTCTCAGTTTCTGCAGACAAGCCATCTAAACTACTTCCATCTAACTCAGTCCTTCCCACTGACAAGGACAGTAAGGTCATGGAGCACCTTGGTAAGAAGGAATACACTTCTACCCTGACCTTTAGGGCAATAAATTAACAGACGCATATGTTCAAGTATGCCCTGGCTATCTTGACCCATGTCACCAAGCTTTTAGCTGACCTTCCTGATTCACCATCCAAGGCTCAAATTTCAAGTCTCATTTCCCCATCTATCCAAGTTACATTCAATTCACTTCAGCTATGATGCTGAAAAAGGCTCTGCCACATCAGCTGCCTCAGCTTCAGTCCTAAGAAGATACTCATGGTTAAGGCTACAACACCTACCCAATGATATTAGGGCCAAATTACTAGATGCACCCCTGGACAACTCTGCCCTTTTTGGATCTAAAGTGGCTAAGCTATTTAAGGCCCTTCAGCAGAACGGGAAGGAACTGCAAGATCTTAAACACCTGTTTGTCTTCCCTATACTAAAATTTCACAGGAACTATCCCTCAAAGACCCACTTCATTAGGAAACACTCTCAACAGCTTTCCATGCTAGGGGAAGAAAAGGCATAGGGAAACAGCAGACCCCTTCTAAGCCTGCACAAACTCCTGTCCACAAAAGTCCTTTTCAGGACAGGGCAGGTAGCCTGTGACTACCTGTCTTCACTGTTCTCCCTCTCCAGACTCCATTCCCCTGACGCTAAGGCTCTCTCACTGTCTTCCACTTTGTCAAAACATTACCTCAGACAGGTGGGTCCTTTCCATCATTGAAAGGGGTCACTTTATGTCCTGGATCATTCCCCCTTCTCACAGAGAGATCCCCCAGCCACCCAAAGATCAACTCCCCCTTTTCCAGCCAGTCACAGACAGCCTCCTTTCACAAGGAACTATACAACCAGTTCTTCTGGTGGAAAAATGAATAGGGCTCTATTCAAGACTCTTCCTAATCCCCAGGAAGGATGGACCCTAGCGACCTATCCTAGATCTCCTTCACCTGAAAAAGAAGTTATGTCTTACCATAACGTTCCATCTGTGTTGTTGATCTTTGTTCATTCATTACTGATGGGCTATCGGTTCTGTCCTCAGAACCAAGCCGGCTTTATATCAAGCTCACATCAGCCAAAAACTCTCAGGCCAAGATCCTACCCAGAATGCTCTGCTCCCTGTTAACTCAGATTGAGTTTGCAAGTTGATAGACAAAAGTAGAGGCTACCTCTGGTCATAACAGACCTACAATAAAGGATTATATGAGATCAACCAGGAACCTCCAGAGGGGGATGGAGGGTGGGGAGTAATGAATGAATGGAACATTATGGTAAGACATAACTTCTTTATCTGATGTAGTTAATCTTCATTCATTCCTTACTGATGTGACAGAGTCCCTAGGTACCTGTATCCCTGGGTGGCCCTCATGGAAGGATATTCCTGAGCACCCTGGTGCCAAAAGAAGCTCTACCTCTGGAGGCCAAATCCAATTTGTAATGAAGGATAAAAGTATGAGGTTTGGCCCAAGTCGCAGCTGAGCAAATATCACTGAGAGAAGCCCTAGCATGGAAAGCTGCTGAAGTTGCTATAGACCTTGTAGAATGTGCTTTCACTCTGTGAGGCAAGGTGATATTGTTCTTGTTGTAGATAAAGGTAATGCAATTTCTCAACCATGACGCCAATGTAACTTTTGAGACAGGATGACCTAGTCTTGGTCCAGAAAAGGCCAGAAATAGTTGGTTTGATTTACGGGTAGATTTTGTTCTATCCAGATAGAATCATATTTGCCTGTGAACATCCAGGGAGTGCAGGCAATATTCTCCCTTGTTAGAATGATTAAGAAAAAATACAGGAAGGTCAATAGATTGGTTGATACACCACTCTGACACCACTTTCGGTAAAAAAGAAGAATTAGTTCTCAGTGATACTCTATCCTTATGGAAGATAAGGTAGGGACATTTGATGCATAAGGCTTGAAGTTCTGGCAGACATCTGGCTGATGTGATTGCAACCAGAAAAAAAGTATTCCAAGAGAGGTACTTTAAATCACATGAAGATGCAGGTT
The DNA here is from genome assembly GCF_019279795.1 of Protopterus annectens. Classification (NCBI taxonomy): domain Eukaryota; kingdom Metazoa; phylum Chordata; order Ceratodontiformes; family Protopteridae; genus Protopterus; species Protopterus annectens. The sequence goes on along the minus strand of NC_056737.1, from coordinate 787,491,471 downwards.
CAAAGGGGGGAGCTGTTAGGGCTTGTAGGACCAAGGCCAAATCCCAAGGTTGTACTGGTCCTCTAAAGGGAGGTTTTATGTGAAGAACCCCCTTAAAGAAAGTTTTACAGAGTTTATGTGACATGAGTGAAGAATCCTGAAAACCAATGTGGAAATTTGAAATGGCAACTAAATGAACATGAATAGTAGAGGCAGAAACCCCAGAGTGGAAAAGATGTGATAAGTAATCCAGAACCACCGGAACTGGGGCTGACAAGGAGTATAATTGTTTATTTGCTGCCCATAAAGAAATCCTTTTCCATTTACTGAGATAGATTAGTCTGGTGGACAATTTATGAGATGCGATAAGAATATTGCGAACCGGGGACGAGGGGTTATCTTGCCTGGAAATCATTGGAAGTGGAGAAACCAAGCTGTCAGCTTCAGGGTTGTTAGATTGTGGTGAGTCAGACCCTGTGGATGGGAAATCAACATTGGGGATGGATTGCAGATCCATGGTCGATCTAGCAGGTGAGGCCAGTGGAAGGGGAACCAGAATTGTCGAGGCCAATATGGAGCAATGAGGATCACTTTGTTTTTCAACTGCCGTGCTTTCTTCAGAAATTGGGAGATAAGAAGGAGAGGAGGATAAGCATAGACTCGAGGGCCAAGTGTGGACAAGAGTGTCTGTCAGTGACTATCCCCGAGGGAGATCAGGGCAAAATAGTTGCTGCACTTGTAGTTGGTTGGGGAGGTGAATAGGTCGCAGCAAGGCTGGCCCCAGTGGTTGAAAATTTGTGCCGCTATCACAGGGTTGAGGGACCACTCATGACGTTGTAGAATACACCTGCTCAACTCGTCCGCTATCACGTTGGAGCTCTTGGGAATGTGCATTGCAATTAGAAAGTGGTTGAAAGCTATCGCCCATTGCCATATTCTCAAGGCCTCTCGGCATAACGGCTAAGATCTGGTGCCCCCTTGCTTGTTGATGTACCAGACCACTGACATGTTGTATGATTGGATCGCAATAGTCAATGACGGAAGGATGGAATGGAATGCTTGCAACGCGAGAAGCACTGCCCTCAGTACCAGGACATTGATATGCAAAAGGGCCTCTATCTCCGACCAGGTGCCTTGGACAGAGTTTCCTTGACATAGTCCCCCCACCCAATCAACGAGGTGTCCGTGATCACCGTAGCTTTCAGTTGATGGGGGCTGAAGGGGCGAGGCCATTGTTGGGAGTTGAGACGTCCCCAAGAGCAAATCTTGCTTGCATCTCTGAGTTACACTTATCTGAAAAGGCAAAGGGTGTTGTAGAGAGTACCACTGAGTGAGGAGCAACCACTGGAAAAGTCTCACGTGGAATCTGGCCAGAGGAACAATGGTGATCGAGGCTGCCATTGACCCCAAGAGTTGGAGTACGGACCAAGCAGAAGATTTGTGGTGACAGAGCAGTGGCTGAACCTGTTGTGTTATTCTTTGAAGTCTGTGATCTGGAAGAGATGCTGTGCAATTCCTCGTGTCCAACAGTACCCCGATGAATTCTAAAGATTGTGCTGGGGCCGTGTTGGACTTCTCCCAGTTTATAGTGATTCCCAGGCATTGTGCTGTGAAGAGAGTGTAGTCTAGGGTTTCTTCCAGTAGGCGCTTGGTGGGGGCGGTGAGGAGCCAGTCATCTAGATATGGAAATGCCTGGAATCCTTGAAGTCACAGGTGAGTGATGACCACTGCCATGCATTTGTTGAACACGCTGGAGGCTATAGAGAGACTGGGGGGCAGTCCTCGAAATTGGTAATGACTGGCTCCTAAGTGGAAGAGGAGGTTTCTTCTTGAGTGCTTGTCCATTTTTATATGGTAATATGGATCTTGAAGATCTACAGAGCACATCCAATCATCTTCTTCCAGAAGAGGAAGGATAGACTGAACCGTGACCATCCGGAATTTCTCTATTTTTACAAATTTGCTCAGTGTGCTGACATCCAGAATTGGTATCCAGTCCCCTGTCATTTTTGGCACCAAAAAGAACGTTGAGTAAAAACTGGATCTTATCTGGTCTGGAGGGACCGTTTTGATGACTTTTTTGTAGCAACTTTTGGATTTTGTGTACTGCTGCTTCCCTTTGACTGGGTGGAATGTCGGGTAAGTTTCTGGATGAGGTTGGACAGAGAAGAAAGGGGAGGAGACAGCCTCTGGATATTATCCGTTGTACCCAGGGGTCAGTGGTTATGTCTCGCCAAGCAGTGGGGTACAAAGAAAAATGACCCCCGACTGCTTCCAGAGGTGAGCAGTCGGGACACGCTTCAGGAGCGCTGATAGGGTTGGCCAGAGAAAGAATCTCTGGAACCCCAGTTTCACGGACCTCCTCTGCCCCGAAAGGGGCATCTTCCATTGGAGTTTCCCCCTCTGCCTCTAGGGGAGAACTCAGCACGTGCATCACGGAAAGAGCCCTGTGATTTTCTGTGCCACATCTTCTCGCTCCTCTGATTTCTGGAGTAGAATTTTTGAGGAGTGGAGTGTTCGACACCAATGGCAAATAGGGTCTTGCCATCTTGTTCGCACCTTGCCAGCATATCTTTAACTTTAGGGCCAAACAAAAAAGCAGCCTCGATGGGGGTGTTCATAAAGGAAGCCTTAAAGGAGTCCGCAAAGGTGCATCCAGGCATGTCGTCTTGTGACTATACCTGCTGCTCTAGCCGTTCCTTCCGTTGCATGTGAAATAAGATGCATGGAAGAATTGGATATAGATTCTAGGGTCACTATCTGAGAAGCTACGTTTTCACGGACCTCATCAGAAACAGCTCCTGCCAAGGTTTCAGAGAGTTGGTTGATAAGATTCCTCTGGAGCCTTGTAAAGTGTGCCAAATAGTTCAAGGACCTTACGGCAAAGGTCGACGAAGCAAACACACTCCTTGTTGGGCGGATGGACAGTCTCTGGCTTTCTTCTGCCAACTCTTTCTTGGTTGCAGCTGCCACCACCATGGCATCTACTGGAAGACCAAGAAAGTTACTGAAGCAAGGAAACACTCTGGTAGATCCACTAAAACACTATTTAGCACTTTCATCATGAAGTCGTGAAGTGAATTGCTGATGAAAGTGCTAAATAAAGTGTTTTAGTGGATCTGCCAGAGTGTTTCCTTGCTTCAGTAACTTTCTTGATCTATTGGAAGACCTTTTGACCAATGGGGATGCTCAGCTGGGGGAGATAAGATCTTGTCAGGCCTCCGCGGTATAGCTTCCAGGGTGTCAGAAGCCTTCCATTCACACTGGACAATGAGCTGGACAAGCTCATTGACTGGCAGCGCCCGAGACTCCTTGCTGGGTGGATGGACAATCTGTCTCTCTTCTGCCAAGTCTTTCTTGGTTGCAGCCACCACCACGATGGCATCTACTGGAAGACCTTTTGACCAATGGGGATGCTCAACTGGAGGAGATAAGATCTTGTCAGGCCTCCATGATGTAGCTTCCAGGGTGTTAGGAGCCTTCCATGCACGCTGGACAATGAGCTGGACAAGCTCATTGGCCGGAGGGGTAACCCAGGAGGTAGGGGGGCCAGGCACGAAAGGCCTCTAGGAATATGGATTCCTCTGAGAAAGGATTGGAGGACTTACAGTCACCCCTCTGTCTTAAGATCTTGAGGATGTCACCAAAAGACACATCATCAGAGGATGACCATGGGGAACCTTCCCCATCATCAAAGTCTGTATCTTCGGTCAAAGACTCCTCAGTGGAGTCCATGTGCTTCCTCTTGCATGAAACCTTGCAAGGTACCTCCTCAGTGGGGAGTTCTGGGGAAGACTGCAAAGAGGGGGTTTCCTGAAGGGGAGAAACCTGAGACCCTTGTACCCAGTGTCCAGTGGTTGTGGCTTGTGACAGTTGCGGCACAGAGGGGGGAGAGGACTCTGACATGGGGGGTTTGCCAGTGGAGGCAAGCGCCCTCTCAGTGGTCTGGAAGGCCGGATCACCCAAAGATGGATGGGAGCCCGGAACCGAGCATGACAACCTCGGAACCGGGGTCACACTCCACTCCAATGAGCCGACCCCCAGACCAGGAGTCTCAAGAAAGCTGTGGAGCATGAGGGAGGATTCCTGAAGGGTGCCATAGAAAAAAATCAGCATGGAACCAAGAATGCCCTCCCAATGGCACAGCCACTAGCCTAAGAAAGAAAAAAGAAAAGCCCGATGCCCAGTACACCAAGGGCCACAAGGACGACTCTGGGTCCACTGTTGGGGTTGGATGGAGGGAAGCCGCTGTTGGAGGAAAGGCCTTTGAAGCTTGTATGGAAGTCGAAGGAGGAGTGTACGTTGGAGTCTGAAGAGAAATATGTTCACCTGAAAGAGGGAATGTAGCTTTAGACGGTTGAGAGAGATGCCTGGCCACAAGCAACTGGTCAACCAGCCGCAACACATCTTGTTCAGAGAGATTCCTGGTCGACCTCATAGAGAAGCCTGAAGGTGATTCTGGCCTTTCTAGAAAAGGGCTATATTGGCTACCAACAAACGGATCCAAAGAAGGAGAGTACTTGGTCCTTGCTAGTTTGAGTGGTGCAGAGCCCGGAACCGAGGGTGTCTGCACTGAGGAGAATAGTGTCGAGGTAGTCTGCACCGATGAAGGCAGTGCCATAGAAGTCGAAGGTGTCTGCACCATAAAGGCAAGTGTCTGCACCGATGAGTACAGTGCCGTCGAGGAAGGTGTCTGCACCGGTAATAATGATTGTGCTGAAAAGGACTGCAAAGAAGAGCATATCTGTGCTGAAGTTATCTGCACTGTAGAGGACAGTATCGTCAAACTCGGTGCTGAAAGAGACTGTACCTGCAGAGACGGTGCCGGTAAAGGCTGCGACAAAACAGTCATAGCCATGTCTGCACTGGGAACTCTGGTGTCGGTGGCGATAAAGAGGACATAGCTGGAGCAAGAATCAACTGGGGTGGTGCCGTGCCTGGAGCCGAAAGGGTCACAGGTGGTAGCGCCGGACGAGAAATGTTTACCTTCTTATGAGTTGACTCCCTGAGATTTCCAGAGGGAGATGAATTGAGCAACCTCAATGAAGAGGAACACCTCTTACAGGGTTTAGAAGGAGGCGACCCAGGGATAGGCTCACAGAAAAGAGTTTTGAGGAGACCTTTCAGGATTAATTTGTTCTTTTTTCATTGAGAGTCCTGGCTGAAAAATTTCTACAAATCCCACATGGGGGATCCACTGTAAGGTGGGATACATTCAAGCAACAGACACATAAATCATGGCCATCAGAAAGCGATAACTTACATCCGCAATCCTTACACTATTTGAAACCAACACTACTTTTCTTGTCCGACATAATGATGTGGAAAAGAACGACAGTACCAAAGAGTTAAGGCTACCCAGAAGGGTAAGAAGAGAGAAGGGAAGGATTACCAACGATGGTAATGAAGAATTACCTCAAAGGTAAGAAAAAGGGTAATAATGGGAAAGAAACTACAGGAAGAGAGTCTTAAAGATACGATAGGGTAGGAGTATAGTAATAGTAACTGATAGAAAACTTTTAAGTACTAACAATATAAAAACTTTCACAAAATGATTCACTTAGCTGAGAGAGAGTGGCTTGACACAGCTGTACAGCAATGCAGCAAACGAGATCTGAGATAACAGGGAGCAGAGCATTCTGGGTAGGATCTTGGCTCGAGAGTTTTTGGTTGACGTGAGCTTGATATAAGGCCGGCTCAGTTCCAAGGATGGAACTGATAACCCATTAGTAAGGAATGAACGAAGATTAACAATATCAGATATTTTTCTTACAGGTACCCACCTTTCATATGCTTACTATTCAGACCCTTTTTCCTTTACTGGTACCTCAGTGATTTCTAGCCACCTTGGACATAAAGGACACCTACCTTCACATCCCTATAAGGCCCAACTACAGGAAATGTTTGCATTTTGCTGTTGGTTCCTCATATTTTCAGTTCTTGGCCTTGGTCTTTGGGCTCTTTACTACTCCAAAGGTCTTCACCAAGTGTCTGACTCCAGTGATTGCTTATTGCAGCATCCAAGGGATTCAAATTTTTCCATACCTGGACAACCTCCTGATTCAGGCAGAATGCTCCAGATCCCCGCAGAACCAACTCCACAAAGTCATCTCAACTCCTGCAGGCACTGGGATTCAACATAAACTTCCCCATGTCCAACTGGAGTCCTTCCTAGGACCACATTTTCCTAAGGTACAGGATAAGGACAGATGTCATGAGGGCATGCCTTCCACCCCAAAAAGTAGAAACCCTGAGGCAATATCTGGCTTCCATCCTCAAAGCCACTGCTTTGACAGCCAGACAACATCTTAGACTACTGTGTCACATGGCTTCCACTATGCCCATGTTGCCTCTGTCAAGACTCCACATGAGAAAGTTGCAATGTTACCTGAAGTCCACATGGACCAAACACTCACACCTCTTGGACTTCAGCATTCTCTTCCTTCCTTGCCTGAGGAAGGAGAATCTGTGGTGGTTGAACCAAGTTACACTCACCCAGGACTTTCACTACAACCCCTTCCCCCAGTCCAGGAGGTGTACACAGATGCCTCAGATCTGGGCTGGGGGGCTACTTTGGGCAGCCTGAAAGTGCAGGGTACCAGGTTTCACACTTTCAGGTGGAAACACATCAACATCAGGGAAATGAGAGCAATCCTATTTGTCCTGACAGCCTTCCTTCATGCCCTAAAACAAGGACCCCTGAAATTGTTCACAGACAACACTACAGTTTTATGGTATGTGAACAAGCAGGGCAGAACTAAATCCTATTTGCTTTGCAGACTTGCTCTACAGGCCTGGGACCTGGCAGCCCAACACGGAGTCTCCCTGCAGGCAGTTTATATCCCTTCAGCTCACAGCATCCAGGCAGACACCTTGAGCAGGTCAATCTCACAGTCTCATGAATGGATGCTTCATGGGGATGTGTTTCTGGACATTGTCCACAGGTGGGTTACACCACAAATAGTTCTCTTTGCCTTCCCTCTGAACAGACAAATGCCATTGTTTTGCACCAGGCTACCCAGTCCCTTAGCAAGGGCAATGGATGCCTTCTCAATCTAATGGAAGGGGATGTTTGTATATGCGTTCCCCCTTTCCATTGCTTCAAAAAGTCCTGCTGAAGATCCAGCATGACAAACCAAGAATCTTGCTGGTGACTCCCTTTTGGCCAAGACAGCATTGATTCCCCCCTCCTTCTGCATTTAGCCAGGGGCAATCAGCAGAAGTTACCTTACAGAGTGAACCTTTTCACACAGGACAAGGGATCCCTAATCCATCCCCATCTGGAATCTCGGAATCTAACCCTGTGGGTGATAAAATTTTGATCTCTTTTAGACACCTTTACACTGAGGGTGTGCTAACAGTCCTGCAGGTGTCCAGGAAACTAAATGCTAGGAGATCTTATTTGTCTAAATGGAAGAAGTTCTCCATGTGGTGTCTACAAAGACATCTAGACCCATTTCAAAGTGATGTCTCCTTAGTGCTGTTCTGTCTGTATGAACATGTGAAAGCAGGGTTGGCATATTCCTCTGTTAAAGCACACCTTGCTGCTATCTTGGCCTGTCTGCCTCTTGATCCCCCTCTAGCTTCCCATCTCCCTCCAAAGTTATTCCTTAAGGGAGTACTAAACCTCAGGCTTCCCAGGAGGCTGGTCCCACCCCCATGGGATCTGAATTATGTTTTAGAAAAACTCACTGTTGTCCCCTTTGAACCAGCATCTATGGCATCTCTGGAGCATTGTACTGGGAAAACCATACTCCTTGTGGCCCTAACATTAGCCAGAAGAGTGCCAGAGCTCCAGGCCCTCATGGCAACATCCCCCTTCCTCATTTTCCACAAGGATAGAGTGACCCTGTGGACCAACCCCTCCTTTATGCCCAAGATGGTCAATGAGCTATCCTTAAATCAGGGTATTCACCTGCCCACCTTTTTTCCCTCACCCTAAAAGTGACAGTGAGAGAGTCTTACATTCCCTTGATGCTCACAGGCAACTTAGATTATACCTTGACAAGACTAAGCCATAAGGAAATCAGAGCACCTTTTTGTCTCTTTGTACCCCAGAGCTCTGGGAAAGGCTGTGACAAAACAGACCATTTCTGTTTGGATTTCCAAAGCTATATCCTTTTGCTACATGTTCCATGGCAAACAACTCAATTCAAAAATTAAGGCACACTCCACTAAAGTCATGGCTTTATCTGGGGCCTTCTTCAAAGGACTGGATACTGCTTACATTCTAGAGGCAATGGTCATCTGTCCATACCTTCACTAAACACTACAGGTTGGATCACATCTCCAAATCTAGAGTGGGGTTTGCTAGGGAAATCCTGCACGGCTTCATGGAGAACAGTTTCATACCACCACAGTCTTCTTCCCTGTGAGCTTTGACACTCACCCAAAAGTTGTGAATACTCCAACATGAGAATAGAAGAAGGACATAGAGTAGTTGTGTAAAATCTTACCATAACCACAGATGTCCTTCTCTTCCATGTTGCAGTACTCATTCCCTCCCACTTTACCCCCATCTTTCCCTCTAAACTGTTCCTTCTTGGATGGCACAGAACTTGTACACCTATCCTGGGAGTGGGGTCCTACTGGGGCGTTCAGTTCTGAGGAAAGGTATATGCAGATGTCAGTTTTATGGCCCACGCTCCCTAGGCCAACTCAGACATCCTACGTACCTAGTAGTGACTACAAGCTTTTGTATACTGGCCAGACGTTCAGGTAGCAAGCAGAGGATAACCCAAGAATTTGGAATACTGGAACATGGAAGAGAAGGACATCTATGGTTATGGTAAGATTTTACATAACTATTTTTTATATATGGTACAGCAGTTTTGTGTAGTGTGTGGTCAAGGCTATTTTAAATGTGGGGAGTCTTTTCAATGATGGTTACATATACTAAATATATTAAAGTAAACATGCATTGTTAATTGTAAAAATATAGGCTTTACAGTACAACAAGAGATGAAAGGCTGAAAAGAAGCAAGTTTAAGTTAATAGGTTGTGATCTTGGACTGCTGGGGTGGCAGTAGAGTGTAAATGTGCACTGATTATATTATCTATATAATTAAAATATCTTTTCTTATTTTACAAAGGTGAATGTCAAGATTAATGCCCTTGGCTCAAGTTATAAACAATTGTTTTTGTAAGCAAGTAGGCTTGAAAAATAAGACAAAATAATATAAGCCATAAACCTGCAAAGATACTGGCTTGTTTTTTTTTCCAATAACAAATGTTCAGTGGGACTCAAGAAGTCGGCAGTTTACACAGAGATGAGCTGTCTGAAGGTACAAGCAATTAATCTTGAGAGTTCTGAGCATTCTTTGCAGATGGAAATGTACACATTAAAGGTACAATGGAAAGAATTTCTGTTTAAAATAAAGTTTGTAATTATGGGAAGTGAATAAGAAATAGCAACCTCCTTAACAGCCCCAATACTTTAATGCATTTAATAGAACAATGTACAATTTAGTTTTACTTAAAGATGGCCAGTGTTTTTTTTTTCTTATGGCTAAATGTTAATGCTTCTGAAAGCATATGAGTTTTTTCACATTTGGAAAGAGACAAGAGATAAGAAAAGAACAGACAGCATTTAGTGTAAGTGGGAACACAGGCTGTAGCATGCCCATTAGCACTGATAACCTTAATTTTAGATTAGATAATGCCTGTGGGTGCTGCTGTCATTAAAGGACAATTATTCCTATCTGGAGGATTAAATGTAATTTTTTGAAGATGCACATAGTTTTGTGTGTTTGTTCTAAATTAGCAGGGGATGGAATGGTCTGAAAATGTATTTGTTTTTTTTCTTTGACAAAAATTCTTGGAAAAATGTAACATATGTTCAAATGGAGATGAGAAGAAACAACTGTATAAAAGATCAGCCTACCAAACATTAGCGTATACATGTAAGACAAAACCTGGAAATGCATTTTCCAAAAGCTGTCATGTGTAATACGTAGGGAATAATAGTTTTTAATTGCATGGCTACACTATCCATATTATCTTGGAAAGTAAATGGCATTACATGTATAGACTGAAAGGAAAAAGAGTACTGAATTATATTAAGAAATGCAGAGTGCAAATGCTGCAGGAGGCACATTTGGAAAGAAATGAGCATATGAATTTGAAAAAGAAAGGATTTCAGGATGGATATTCATAAGAATATAATGGACAAAGGAAAAGGGAGGTAATTATTGCTAGAGGGGTTCTAATAATGACAGAAGAAGGAAAGACTTATTCTTTTGGCTTTTCCTTTTTAGGGGTCACCACAGCGGAACTCCGGTGTGCTCACGATTGGCAGTGGATTTTATGGTGCCGAGTTGCCAGCCCGATGCCCAACCTTCAACGAAGGCACACCCATTCACGCTCGCACCTACCTGCATGTCTTTAACATCACTCGACTGTGGGGAGGACATGCAGACTCCACACAGAAGGTGCTCCTGCCGAGAATCGAATGGGAAAACCTCTTGCTGTGAGGCGACAACACTAACCGCTGCACCACTGCGGCTGTTAGAAGGAGGAAAGACAATAATGGTAAATTTCTTTTAGTAATGGGCTATTGGCAAGGGTACAGGATTATGGTGACATGTACTTGTATTCCACCAAAAACTGCTATTATGGAGCTTAAGAAAGTTCTGGAAGAAATAATCAACTTTCAGCAGGGAATATTACTTGCAGGAGGGGAATGCAATACTGAGGATGTATCTGGGGACACTGAAGGGAAAACATAACAAAAGAGGGTAGATTTCTAAAGAAATTTATAAAAATATTTGGTAGGGAAGATGTCATTTGAGTAGTAGGAATTTGGACAGAATTTACATATTATTCTCCAAGGTACAATAGCTGGGCTAGACTAGATGGAAATTATATTTCATGAGAATGTATGCATTCATTTGAAAGCTTTTTTTTAAAATACCTTTACTAAATTATCACTTGTGACATAGGCAAATTTACATTCATATAAAAGCAATCAAACTGTATTAAGTTCACGTTTACAAACACAAACTGTATTAAGTTCACGTTTACAAACATATTTCACACATATTGCGATACATCACATAACCTAAACAGCATTACATAAATTATTCAATTCCTGCCCCCTCCTTTTTAAACAAGAAACATCTTTATTAAACCATCACTTACAACACAGGCAATTACACATTTATAGTTGCAAGCATTTTACATCAAAACGATACTGACACACTCCCAGCTGCAAACATTATACATCACTTATAATCTACCCAATCATTTTCAATCAAACATTACATAGCTGATTTAAGTCCTGCCTTTGTTTAAACTTTATTCCTTCCCTGTATATATTGTTTCCACAATTCCTGTTTTTCCTATGTAGTTTGTCCCTATCCTTTTCTAATGATCCCAATTCCAGTTGTTTTATCTGCTGTTATCATTCACTACTTCTGGTATACTTGGTTTAGATTTTGATTTCCATGTTATAGTAATTGCTTAAGACAGCCACTATAATTAGACACAGCAAGGCCTTACCATTTCTAGGCAATTCCAATTCTGTACCATGGCTCAGAAAATTCACCTCCCTTGGCACACCAATCTGCCCACCCGGCATCTCTGACAGTGCATGCCGCAGGGAATCCTTAAAGTCTGGCAATTCACCGCACTCCCAGAAAACATGTTCCCAATTACCTGTTTCTTCCCATCACACCTCCAACATTTGCCATCTACTTGAAGAAAAATTCTTTGGAGTCTACTTGGGGTATAAAAATATCTATGTAAACACAAGCAAAAATCCTAACAATTTTTAAATTATGCAAAAACTAAGATAAAAATGCAGAGTAATGAAGTACAAATGAGACACTGTTGCTTTCCCAGCTACATGCTAAAAAGAGAGGAATTTTAATAATTGGTAGTGGAAATTATTCAACAGTTATTAGGGAAGATAGAAATATCTTCAGAAGTTACAGAGTGTGTGTGTGTGGGATAAAATGAAGTTTAAAAACAGGATATAAATAAAACAGAGATTTGGTTGAGAAGTAACATGAATTAGAGAGTCTGCCAAAAGTTAAAGTTTTATAGAATAAGGGGAATTTCACAGAACAAAAAGAGGCACAAATGCAGAGTGCTAAAGAGAAAAGTAGGGAATATCTAGATAAGATGCATGAGTTTAGAAAGATTGCTGTTAAGCAACTATTTTTTGATAATAACTCCAGAGCACAAAAACGTTTAGCACAATGACTTGTGCAAAAGAAAGTAGAAATGGTTGTTGCCAAACTTAGGGATCGTATAACAAGAAAAATAATTGCAGCTGTTGTAAACTTATTAGAGATATTTTGGAAATCTTTATGAAAATTTGTATAAAGCATAGAAATGAGGAAATCAAGATCTCAATTAAAAATATTTATGGAAGACTTAATTATGCCAAGGTTAAAGTTAGATGAGACTCAACAACTAGCAATTAAGATAGAGGAGATGAAATAAAAATGGTGATGTATAATCAATCTTCAAAAAATTTTCCAGGAACAACTTTTACTCCTATGGTCGTTTAGAAGTTAGGATGGAAGAAAGTGATAAAGATATGGAAGATTTTGTTTAACAGTACTTTAAAAGGAGGAGAAGCAACAGAATGTTCTAAGAAAGCTGTGGAGGCTGTTTTACTTAAATAATGAATAAATAAATAAGATAAAGATCCATAAGACCCAGCTTCATATAGACCCATTTCAATCTTAAACCATGATTATAAAGTGTTTATGTCTATACTTACTGAAAGACTGGCAACGGTGTTGCCAAAATTGATATCTATGGATTAATGTGGTTTTGTGGAGGGGACAGAATACTGATGATCCAGAGGGAAACAGAATGTAAGAAAATACAGGTGGTGGTGTTGGCTCTTGATACAGAAAAATCATTTAACTGACTAGGCCGAGTTTTATAAGTAGGCCAATGGAAGTATTTTGCATTCCATGATACAATAATAAGGATAATTAGGGGGATATATGTAAGATCAGAGGCAAGAATTAAAGTGTGTGGGTTCCTCTCTGATAAGCTGTGTCTGAACATAGGAACCAGGAGGGTATGTCTTCTTTTTCTTTTATTTGCTTTATATTTAAAGCCACCTGCAAAGAAGATTAAGGACCTGGAAACACAGGGATATGATTAGTATGGTACTCAAGAAAAGTTTTATTATTTGCAGATAATATTATCGTGTACCTGATAAATCTACAACAGGACATTTCAGTGTTGTGGAACATTTTGACACAGTTTCAAGTCTTTTCAGGATGTAAAATTAATGAAGATAAAACAATGGCTACAGCCATAAGTTATGTACCCAAACATGAATTGGTTCAGCAATATCCATATTTATGGGGGCATGATACAATAAAGTTTTTAGGTGTATGGATTAAAAAGGCTTCTGTTATGGCAGCTAAGAATATGTCAGGAAGAGACTAATCAACTATAATAAAAAAACTGAGAAACTGAAACCTCTTGTTTATGGGTTTGGAAAGTAAGATACCGACAGCAAAAATGTTTTTAGTCCCTTTAGTTTTATATAAGTTTCAGTCATATTTTTATCAACCATAGGAGAAGTTATGTGCAATAATTAAAAAAAAAAAGAGTTAAAGGAATTCATCTGGGAGACGAAGAGGGCAAGGGTTAAGTGGGACAAGGTGAACCTTCCAATAGAACAAGGTGGTTTAGAATTACCTGATTTGAAGGGATATTTTAGAGCTACACAGTTAAGGCCCATACACATTACACAAGTAGAAGGTCATAATTCAAAATGGAAAGGGATGATGATGAAGTGGGGAAGTTTAAGAAGTGAAGAGAGAGTGAAATTTTGGATGCAGATCCTTAAAAACAACAACCATACACGATGTTATATTCATAAGTTAGCAGAAAGTCTTCTAAGAACTAAGCCAGCACAAGAATGGACAAAGGGGATTTTGCCAATAAGGATGACTACAAGTAGAGTTACAGAAAATATGCATGAGGGGTGGAATTTACTGGAGAAAACTGGAAAAGGAACTAAGGTATTGGGAGAAAATAACTAGAGAATGAAAGGTAATAGAATGGGATGAGGCCAAGAAGACATTTGGCCTGCAGGCTAGAGATGACCTTCTCTACCAGAGATTGGTATCAGAATATAAGTAAAGAGAAAAGGATATAGGAATCTTAAATGAAAGACCTGTGCTGGTGGGGTTTTTAGCTGAATCTAGAGCAGAAGCTGCTGTTACAAAAGTGATAATTAGTAGGGCATATAAAGTATTGCATAACTATAAGAGTCACTAGAAAAGATTGAGAAGAGAGACTGGAAAAGCTATTTAAAAAAGAACAATGGGAAGACATATGCATTGCTCCCAAGTATGCAGCAAAATCCAGAAGATTTAGGATCTTTGCTTGTGTTTGCATAGGTAATTTGTATACCCCAAGCAGACTTCAGATTATTTTCCTCAGGTAGATAGCAAATGTTGGAGGTGTGATGGGAAAGAAAGAGGTAACTGGGAACATATGTTTTGGAAGTGAATTGAGTTGTCAGACTTTTAAAATTCTCTACAGAGTACTCTGACAGAAATATTGCGTGAAGAATGGCTATAACTAAGGAATTTTTTTTTTTAGCTGGGCCACAGGATCTCAATTGCCTAGGCATAGTAAGACCTTATTAAGTTCAATTCTGTTGGCTGCTAGAAAAGCAGTTACTAGAAAATGTAACTCAAAGTCTAAACCAACTGTATTTGAAGTACTGAATATTATATAGGAGATAAAAAATGGAAGAGGATCTTTAGAAAAGGGGAGGAGCAAATTATGTAGTAATAAATGGAAAATGTGAGAACAATGCATACAGAATAATGTTCGGGAGGTTTAAAAAGGCAGGAATCCATCAACCTATGAAATGTTGGATTGATAGTTAAAAAGAAAGGATATGCAATGCATTATGTGTGTAAATGGAAAAATGTTAATATTTGGTTTTATATTAATGTATGTTTGCTTATGTCTTAAGTGTAAATTTAATAAATCTGTTTCAAAAAAGGTTTATCCTCTACTGAATTATGACTTCGCAATTTTCAACTTACTAAACTCTAAAAAAAAATAAATAAATAAAATAAATGACCCCTCTTTACCCCTAAAACACTCACGCTTGATAAAACCAAGTTTAAGCTCCTTTCTCAAATAACACCAAACTCAAAGTAGTTCCCCTTTCAAACTTTTAAGTATGTTAATAGATGAAAATCTTAAATCTGATCTTCATAGACAAAAAAGTAAAAAAAAAACAACTCATCAGAAACTAGGGAAGCTCTATAAACATAAATTTTTGCTAAGCACAGCTGCAGAAAACACCCTTTCCACCACCTACTTTCTACCCTGTTATAAGAAGCTCCTATTCTCACAAACCTCAACATCTACCCTAATAGCAAAACTTGAATCATGTTATAACAAAACTGCAAAATTTGCAACAAGTTCAACCTATTACAGCTTTTACTGTACCAACCTGCAAACTCTCAAATGGTTTTAACTTCCACAACATCTTAATTACTTACTATTCTTAACTGCCCATAACATTATTTATAATCTCAATAACTGCCCAGCCCTAAATTCCATACTCCACAGCTACCTATCCAAAGACCCCAAGATCAGAGTATGAACTTATTTCCATCCACAAACCTAATAAAACAGCAGAGCATAGCCTTTACTCCTATTCTGTGGACAAAACATGGAACACCCTACCTATGAACATCAGAACAAGTACTAATCTCCCAGATTTCAAACATGCACTAAAATATTTTTTACAAAGTCTTGGAATTGCTGCTGTTCTAAACCTGTCTTAATTTCTTGTTACTTTAACCCATTCTGTTATTCCTACTATTTTCTTTCACAAAATTCTCTGAGTTGATTATGCACTGCGCTTCTCTGTTTCTCACTTTTCTTGCTCTTACAGTATGTCCTCAGTGGCTTTCAGCTGTCTCCCTTTACAACTCATTAATTCTCCATTTTTCCCACTTAAATCTTGTCCCCATCTCACTCTGTCTCTCCCTCTTCTTTAAACCACTCTTTCTCCTCCTCACAACCTAATCTTTACTCTGTCTCTGTTACCTCACATTTTTTTCTTTCTGCTAGTAAGTTTGGACAAGTGTAACTCTCACTGAACCATGTTAAAATGTAGATCTGCTACTGTAATTTTCTTAGCTAGTATGCATCCTTACCTATGCATGCAGAATATAAAGATTAATAGTATTAATGTTTTTGTGCAAATTTTGCTTGGAGCTTATCTCCCAAGCTTTCACTGAAAATGGGGTTCCCAGACCCAGTCAAACTTTCTTGATAACTAACTCTAAGACCTGCTCCCTTGTGATTGTTGCATGTGGGGGGGGGGGTTAATGGTATTTCCAGGGGATGGCCATGAAGAATGCAGAATAAAATTGGAGCTGAATTTGTCAGCCAGCATATTTGCTATATCTTTCAGCTCCATGTAGGTGGCTCTATTTACAATCAGTCCTGTGTGCTGCATTTGAACATAGCTAAAGAAATCGTTATGGTTGTCCATTGCCTGGGAGGCTATCTTTAACTCAAATTTAGTTTTAATAGACTTAATTTGTTCATTTAGATTGATGAGAGTATTTTATCATGCTGGGTGTAGCACTTCCTAATCTTGGCTATGACTTTTTTTTTGTTTGTTTTACAACCTATTTATGTTTGGATTCCACCAAGGTGGTTTGTTTTTTTGAGTTAGTTCTGGGCTTATTTTTGGTAGGCACAAATGTCTCCATTTATTGACAATGATTGTACTGGGTTTCTGTGAACAAATATGTACAGGCAGCTGTGCTATCCTGTGTTATCAGGGTTTGGGGGGGTTGACATTTTGGAAGGTTATCAGGGTTTGGGGGGGTTGAAATTTTGGAAGGTTATCAGGAGTAAGAAATCTGCCTTAGAATAGTTCCTAAATGTGACAACTTTGTAGTTTGACTTTACTCAAGAGGACACTATACTAGGGGTGGTGCAGTACTCTCCCATGTTTTTTAGTACCAGGTAGAGTATGTATACATCCTTACTGGGTGTATGGACACTCTGGTCCAAGGTATTTGTGTTTCTAAGTCCATGAATCTCTTGGTTTGTAAGTTTAAGGTCATGTAATTATTCTAGCCTGTAGTGCAGTAGTTGAAGTCATGAATATGGTATTGGGTTGAATGGTGAGGGCCTCCACTAAGTCCAAGTAAGAGTTACGGGTTTCTTCTGTCAAACAGGGTGACCTATAGCCTGCAAGGATATGATATGGGATTTCCCTATGGAAATCTGTACATGAAGCTCAAGTGCATCATCCTGTTCGACTTTTCTTGAGGCGAGTTTGTTGGTCCTTGCTTTTGTGATAGCTTGCATATGTGTATGGAAGGCATTGTAACCTTGCACTGCCAGGATGCTCTAAGCAGCTTTAAACCATCTGTCAGTAAGTCCACATTCTCCAAGGTTAGGACAGTCTGGAAGGGAGTGCATTGTCTTGGTTTCGTTATGCTGGAAGGGTATCAATTTGGCATTGCCTAGCATTGAGCAGTAACCCTTTAAATTCCCTTTGCTTGGTTTTGCTATGTTGGACAGGAATCAATTTGGCATTGCCTTAAAAAAGGCACTATGGCAGAGGATAATGTTTTAGCCAATATTTGAAAGCCTAGAGGAGACAGGTGCAGACCATCCTTAGGAAAGCATCATGGTCTGTTGATCATATTTTCCTGTACTGACAAATATTGTACCACCATGGAATGACATGAGAAGCTAAGCCAATTATTGAAATCAGTTATCTTTTGTTCATATTGCAGCATCATCCTTGGTGAACAGAATGCTGCTCAATGCCAGGAACTTACCAGCCTGGCACAGAAAGTCATCTCCATAATATTGCTCTTTACATTATCCAGGGATGTACATCTCAGGTAATTTACACCCACATAGACTGTGACTAAGTCATACTGGTACTTGTGGTCTAATGATTTGAGTGCATGGGTTATTTAGTGGATCCTGGCCTCCGATAGATGAATGACTGTGATTTTCTCCTTATTCAGCCAGTCAATTGTGACATCTGTATGTGTCACAATGGAGTCTCATATGGTTAAAATATTGAGTAGTGGGTTGGCTTGCCTTATGGGCTTTGCAGTTGAGGCCCCAAGGGGTGTGGCTGTATGTGTTGTGTTAGGTGTTGTTTTGGTGGATTGCTTTTGGGGTTGCTGAGGATTCTTTTTGTAGGACAAATGTTTAAGAGGTCTTTGGGGTTTAATAAGGTTGCTTTTAAGTGCCTCAGCATATGTTGGCCCGGGTTTATATCATAAGTTTGAAGTTTGAAAACTTTGAATCTCATATGATCGACAACATATGGGTGAAGTTTTCAAACATTGAATGTTTCAGTGGAGATTCCTGTAGGGAATATTTCCCTTCACTTCAATATAGTGCGATCTCAGAGTTGGTATATTTAAGTAGTGGGGGTGTGGGGGGGTACATCCCCCAAGTGGGGGGTGCTGGGGGGCTTGCCCCACTGCATAGAGCATTCAGGTATATTTTTTTGTTTTTAGTTTGTTTATATTTTAAGTTCAGTGCTTGAAAACTTCATCATATGGAGTTGATCATATGAGATTCAAAGTTTTCAGACTTCGAACTTATAATATAGACCCTGTTGGCCCATGTGTTATATCAGTATTAGGTGTGGTGGGTGCACTGTTTACGTTACCAACAACCTGATTGTTCTTCTGAGTGCTTGTATGAGACATTGTGTAATTACATCTCTCACATACTGTATATATTTCTCTAATGTTTAGTTGGTTGTCAGTGAGCATGACAATTCCTACATTGTCTCAGGATGCCTATATCTACAAAGCTGCTGTCTGAGAAATTTAAAACATGCCCATCCACGGTGACAGTTTTTTTTTTTTAGGTGAACTACAAATGAGTGGTGCAGCAAGCTAACTCGTGCACTGTGAGGGTAGAAACGTCAACAAAGCTATGTATGACTAAAGTTGTGCATCAGTGGTCCACAGTGTGCAAACAAGTTGCTCTTTGCACAACTGAGTATTACGTAAAGTTACAGGGGAAATTTTAAAGGTAAAGCTTGCATCTATACAAGGCACTGCTAAATATCACTGTGAGATTGAGAAGCGGAATTTATACACGCACAGAAAAGTGACTTGACTAAAAAGCCTTCTGATCAATGAAATTATCTCACTTTAAGTTTTGCAGTATGTTTCCCAACATGGATAGACCAAACTACCTTTCTAGTACCACTGGAATTGCAGTCCCAGTCTCCTTAATGTAAAAACATACGTTAATTATCCAAATGTGAAAAGGTACCAAAACAAATCAAACTAGCTACAAGCAACTACAAAGTGATTCTAAGGCAGACAAGCCAACAATGAGGAACACACACTTTAAAGTGATTTCAAAGCACACTAACAGCAGCTAGACAAAGGAAAAGACAATAAATTTATAGTGATGAAATGCAATAAAATGGGTTGAAAATACAACAGCAGTCTTCAGAAATAGCTTAGAAAATTGCAATATTTCAATTTAAAGTACTTATCTTAGCCTGGATGTCACCATATGCAAGCCAAACACTCTAGGAACACAGGTGTGGACTCCCAAGCATTTCAGCTCTGTGGAACTGAACCAAAAGCTGAGTAAACGTGCCAAATTTATAGACTAAAAGAAAAGTGACAAAACCAACCAAAAAGCCCTCTGGCCAACAAAACAATCTCACTTTGTGTGTTTCCCAACTCAGACAAGGCTACCTTTCTACTGCCATTAGAATTGCAGTCCCAGTCTTCTTAATGTAAAAACACACTTTAGATGGACAAAAGTGAAAAGGTATCAGAAATAAATCAAATAACTAGCTAGAACAAGTAATTCTCATTTTAAGCCTCTCTGTGGGTTTACAAACTCAGACAGACCATTCTTCCTTTGTACTGTCACTTTGCTTCCACAAATGAGAAGAAAGTACTTGAAGCCAGAATCATCTAGCAAGAGTAAATTCTCAGCCAGTCACAATACCAAATAAAAAACAAATTAACTGAAACAAAAAGGTTGAAACCAAAGTCAACTAAGCACAATCTGCGGGAATGTCAGGTGAGTGCTGCCACCGAGGCAGTGAGGAATTTGAACATCTACTGTTAAAGATAAGCAGGGCTTATATAACTGCACTGTGTTCATTACCCTACCTAGGAGGTGGAAGCATAATGATCCAGGATCCCTTGGAGAATGAGCCTAGCAAAGCCAGATCTGGACCTTGAAAAGGAATCCATTTCGTAGTGCTTTATGAAAGTATGAACAGAGGACCAGGTTGATGCCTCTACAATGTTTCTAAAATCCACCCCTTTCCAGTACGCCATCAAAGAGGATAAGGCCCTAGTCAAGTGATCCTTAACCTTGCCTAGAAGAGATTTACCACGGTGCGGGTAAGAGGAAACAATAGCACAGGACACCCATCGAGCAAGTTGGGCTGACCTTTCTTAGCCCTGTGTAGAAGACGAACAGCTGTTAAGCATTCCTAAAGGGCTTTGTGATGTCATGGTACTATCTGAACTGCCAGTGTGCATCCAAGTTAAATAGAATCTTTTCTTCTTTGTTTTTTTGGATCAGGATAGAACACTGTGAGGTTGGCTTGATTCTAGTTAAATTCAGAAACAAGTTTGGCATGAATGATAGATTAGTGCATAACACAACCCTGTCCTTGTAAAAAAAATCAGATAAAGTTGTCTCACCACGAGAACTTGCAGATGTCAGAGCAATAAGTAAAACAATCTTCAAAGTAATGACACATAAATCAGCCTGAAAGGCAGGTTCTAAAGGAGGTAAGGTCAATTTTTCAAGAACAAAGTTAAGATCCCAGGAAGGAGGAATTTGCTTTGAGGGGATTCCATGTGCAACACTCCCTTCATACACTGTCTGACCACAAAAGAGAAAAAAAGGGGATCCATGGGCAGACAAGCTGAGATGTGAGATCGCTGCAAGATCCACTTCAGTAGCTCGCATGAATGTCTCAAAACCACAGGGGTTGAAACCCTTTCAGGATCTCTGTTACTAATGCTAGGCACCACCTAGAAAACTTCTTCCACTTGAAAACGTAAGATTTTATAGTTGCAGGTTTTCTTGCCTCCTTAAACACCTGATGCACATCTTCATGGAACAAGTGCCTAAAAATATATTACAAAAGAATCATCCAGGCTGTCAGTTGCAATTGCTCTAAACTGGTGTATACAATTTTCCCCTAATACTGTGTGAGCAGATCTAGTCTGTGAAGATGCTTGTGGGAATTGCCCTTGGCCCATTCCATTAAAGTGAAGAACCCACTTTGCCTGGGCCAAAAGGGGGATACCAGAATGATCTCTGGTATTTTCCCAAGGTACTTCTAAAGATTAAGAAATCACTAGAAGACATACGTCTCAACCTTTCAGTGCAAGACTTTTGGACAAAGCCGAAAGAATAAGAAGGCAAAGGCCCAAAAATAGGGACAGAATTTAAATATTGCTCCTATAAAGTTAGAAAGTTGATAGAATAACAGGTTTTGCATAATTATGTATTTTCTGAAGGATATAAAGTCTGAAACTCAAATGTCTCATTATTTAGTGTTATTTAGTGACTTCAGTCTTCAATGATTTACAAGAAAACCACCACAAATATTATGCAGAATATACCAAAAATATAAGGCAAAAATGTGTACAGTTGAGAAGTATGTTGGAAAAGGTGGAAATGCATACAAGAACATTCCCAACTGAGACAGTGCCTGTCTACCAAGCGTGGCCATAAGGATATGTTGATCAGAATTTTTTCAGTTGCCTGTTCAGTTGCCTGTTTTGAAATGACACAAGCAGATCTACTTGAGGTGCTCCCCACATCAGGATCAAGTCCGGTAAAAGACCTCTACATAGATCTTCCACTCATAAGGGTCTGTCCAGGATCTGCTTCGTCTGTCTGCCACTGTGTTTTGCTGATGGACTGTATGAGGCCTGAACAGTCCGAGAATGCTGTGGAGCTAGTAATGTTGTCTGTGATCACTAGAAGAGGACCCACAGTCCATAAGTGGTGAAGAACGTTTAAGGCATGAATCACTGCCAACATCCCTTTTACATTTATGTGCTTTGGCATGCCCTGAGGACACACAAGCCTTGCACCTGAACTCCCATGGACATTGCTCCCCACCCAAAATCTGGACAAATTGGATTGGGGTCTGAAGAGAGAAAGGGAGTTCTAGATTCAGTGGCAGTCGATCCCTCCATCACTGCAGTTCATGTTACACAAATCTGGTATCATGCAGATCACTGATGACATGAGGCCTACAATTTTGAGACACCCATTTGCTGAGGCCACATCCAGAAGAGAGAAATACAAAAAAAATGCAATGATAAGTAAGAACTTTGTCTTCTGGCAGGTAAGCCATCCTTTTGTCTGTGCCTGTCAGACATCTTAGGAAAATATTTTGTTGAGAGGGTGTGAGGAAGGACTTTTGAAGGTTCAATTTCAAGATCAGACAGGAAAGGAGGTATGCGATCTTGTCTAAGGACTCCAGGTACCTGTATACAGAATCTGCACAAGTCAGCAAGTTGTCTAAATAAAGAAAAATGTGGATGCTTAGAGTTATGCAACAGAAAAGTACTGGGGCCAGCCAATTTGTAAACATATGAGGTGTAGTAGATAGCCCAGAGGGTAATGCAAAAAACTAATAATGTATGTCAAACCCAGCAAATCTCAAAAACTTCCAGAAATTGGGTGCAATAGGAGTATGATAAGTGCCCTTGAGATCTAGAGTCACCATGAAACAGTGGTGTGGAAGCAATGCTAGGACCGACAATAAGGTGAACATTTTGAATTTTGCAACTTTTATAAAAGTGTTTAGAAAGGACAAATCTAGGCACGGTCTTCAGGAGTGCACCTTTTTGGTACCAAAATGATTCTAGAGTAAAATCCTATTCCTTCGTGTATCGCAGGTACTGGTTCCATGACCCCTGCTTCTACAGTGGAAGAAACAACACTGTCTGGTCTGGTGGGTGTGTGGGAATTCCTCAGAAATGGAGGATTTTTGACCCACTCAGAGCTCATTTGTCTAAGACTACTTGCAGCCAAGGCTGCAGTGTGGAGAAAGTGCCTGGGGAGGTAGGAAGAGAAGAAAAGGCAGGAGGGGCTAGAGAGTGCTCTGTGATTCAGTGTAGTCATTTCTTTGCAGTGGGTTGATTCCTTTTCAGAAAAGCATCCCCTCTTTTTTTGATATTGAAGAATTATTCTGTTGCTATTTCCTTTTGGATCCCTGACTTTTGTTTGGTTGTGATTGCTGTTTATTCTGCCCCTTGAAGGAAAACGCCTTATATGGGAAGCACTACTGTACATAAAACATCCTCAATACCCCATGCAATAATTTGCTGTTGTCATCTCATGTTTTGAGAATTTGTGTAACAGACAGCCCAAAACATCAGTTCAGAAGATGCATTCAGAATTTTAGCTATTAAATCATCAGAGAAGTTCTGATTAAGTAACCAAGCATACCGTCTTAATACAACAGAAGCAGCAGCATTTATCATGACTGACTGCACATTCAAGCACAACTCTTAAAGCATGTTTAAAAACCTGAGTAAACTCAGAAACAATTTCATTCATATAAGACATTTGCTCTGTGGGTAAGGATGCAGCAAAATCTTCCAAACTGCAAGTTCACTGTAAAATAAATTTCCACATACAGCATTGATAATTTAACATTCTAAAGGCTACATTACTAGAAAGAGTTATCCTTTTGCTCTGAAGATATAACCATTTTCCTTCTTTAACAAGGTTGTTGGATTATATGAAGCCAAGGATTTTTAATTTGACCAAGCAAATGGGGAAACTTCAGCAGGGTCTGTGGCCAAATGAGAAAAAGAGACCTGTCATATTAGAGGAGACCCTGTTTTTTCTCTGAGCCTTTGTAAGTACTGCTGGAATAGATACTGGTGTCTTGCAGGCAGCTTTATAAATGTCTTCCAAGGCTGATAAGGAAAGGAGATAGCCACAGACTTGGGTATTTCATCGTCTATAAGATCATATATCCTGCCTAGCTCGGTGTTAGTTCCTGACTGCTCCCAAGCAAAAACATCACTAATCTAGCAATCATCTCAGAAAAAAATGAGCACTTGTTTGAATTTAAACTCAGGTTCAACTTCAGAAAAATTAGAGCGACTCAACTCAGTGTCAACTAGGAAATCACCATGGTCCTCATTAAATTCCTCATCATTCTCTAAAACTGAAAAGTGTCTAGCCACACTAGCACTAGAGCCAATCACAAGAATTAGCTGTCTGCAGAACATTCTTAGCCAAGAAAACCACATTAGCTTTATAAACAACTATAATCTGATTATAAACTGTATAATGAAGCTTCTGTTTCTTTTTCTTGTGAACTTCACTACTAAATAGAATATGTGGGACAGAGTATGATGTCTGGCAAAGGATTTCTTACCCAGGACTAGTACTACACCTAAAGGGTTTGGTTCTCCCAAACCTGTATATTTCACCTAGTCAGATAAGACACTTGTCTTAAAGTTAAAAACATAGGTTCATAGGTAGGTACTAGGCTGTTGACCCTAGGGCATAATTAAGCCTAGCCAAAATGTTTTAGCTTGCACCTCCCATGTGATTTAGTTACCTGTGCCTCTGTCGAGCAGGACCACAGAAGTGATTCCCGGGATGAATTTCCTGTTCCCCATCCACTCAACAAAATTCTTCTTGAAGAGCGCTAATGTGGAGCTCTACCTCACATATATGGGGACCTTATTCCAGAGCTGGGGAGTCTCTGGGACACAAATCTGTCTCTCCAACAATTCCTGTTTATTGTAGAGGTCAGGTTAAGGTCCCTAGAGCATGTAGCTTGGGTAGATTGGGTTTTCCTTAGGTGGAGCATTTCCAGCAATTTGGGGTTTGACATAGCCTTGTATTTCAGACAGAGATCACCTCTGAGTAGCTGGTATGCAACCGAGTACAGTTGAAGTTTTTTTTTAGTCTGGTGGCATAGGGCATCTGTTTTAGGCCCGTTATCCTCTTGGTGAGGTATTTTTGAGGCCTCTTCAGTTGTTGCAGGTGTCTAGTAAGGTACATCCCAAATGGGGCATTGTACTCAATAATGGGTCTAATGAGTGATGAATAGAAGGGGACAATAACTTCCTATTTTCTAGATGCAAACCCCTTTGTGATAAGGATTTTCTAACCACCTTAGCGATGTGGTTATCGAAGGAGAGGTTACTGTCTGCCTGGGTCCCTAGGTCTCTTATCACACGCTCTGTGTTAAGTGAGCTGCCACCTATGTGGTAATCCGTAAGTACTTGGTTTTTCCAAGTACCCACGAATTACCACATAGGTGGCTGCTCACATCCCTTGTCAAAAACACTCCAACACATTATCCAAATTCACATTGAATATAAACTTAAAAGTAAAAATGGAAATACGAACGGAAATAATACATGCATTAAAATTCCACACAGATCGAGAAAACAAGCCATAGGGACCTGTAGCATTAGTTCTCATTTGCCACTCAAGTTCTTTACATTCAAGTCATAATTTCCATGCACCCCCCCCCCCCCCGGATCCTGATCTACAACATCAATAACAAAAACAGTAAATACGTGCCCTTCATTTTTTTTGTGTGTTTCCATAGTGCATTTCTTCAATCCTGTTTTTTTAACATCTCTCAAATGCTCATAAATCCTTTCTTTTAATCCCCTCTGTTTTACCTATATAAAATGAGGGACAGTTCCTACATAGGGCAATATATACCACTTTTGTGGTACCACAAATACATCTCCTAGGGCATATTACCCTGCCAAACCCCTTAACCACCACACGTCCCCCTCATAAATATGGGGGCATCTTCCATATTTCAACATCATATGTGGTCTCCCAGTATTAATTGTATGCCCCTTCAGTGTTTCCAAATAGTTCCTGGTGTTATGGTCTTTTATAAAAATCACAACTAGTTTAGGTCCTAATTTTTCCATATCCATACCTCCCATGTGTAAAACTTTCAGGTTGTTATTAATAATATCTGTAATTGGTTTTGCATTGGAGTTATAGGTGACTATACATCCTCTGCCAAAGTTATGGTTAGGGTCCTGATACAGAGGTCCATAATCATCCCCACAACTCAAAAGGGGCTTGTAAACTTTGTCCATCGTCTTCCAAAAATTCCAGGGAATTACTCCTACATAGTAACATGGACCTTAGTTTCTCACTTTCTTGGATAAAGGTGTCGAAACTGGAAACCATTCTGGCCAATCTCACCCACTGCCTTTTTACAAGAGCTTTTTTTTTGGTGTAAAGGATGTCAGCTATCAAAGTGGAGCAGGCAGTTTGAATAAGTAGGTTTCTGGTACAGACTGGAATTAAAACATTTATTAGTGTAATCAAGTTTTAATTCCACATCCAGATAACAAATAAAATGAAAAGATTTAGTCATGGCAAAACTAAGAAAATGGGTGTATTTATTAATATAAGCAAAGAACTCTCCTAACTTCATTTCTGTATCCTTCTAAAAATGCCCATATAAGGTCCATCTATTACTAAAGACTGAGCTAAACACATAATGGTGCTCCCAATATGCTAAAATAATATTAGCAAAAAATAAGGGCGCAAGCATCCCGTCACTACACCCACTTTTTGGTTGAAAATGGATCCTTCAAACCATATAAATTTATTATCAAAGGCAATTTCCATGAAGGTAGATACCACCCAGTTTCATTACTTAACATACTATTCTGGCTTAAGTATTGTGTAAACCAGTCAAGCCCCATGTCATGGGATATAACTGAAAACAAATCCTTAATAGCTATAGTAACCAGAATAAGATTATCATCAGTTACTTGCTTCTGTATTTTTCTAAGGAAGTCCCATGAATCCTTGTAAATGTGTAATTCACTTTCCAAAATATTTTTAGTTTAATATCAACGAATTTAGCAATACCATGAGTTTTGGAAACTTTTGTTTCAACTATAGGATGGAATGGGGGATCCCTATTATCTTTGTGAATTTTAGGGATCCCAAAAATCAAAGGTATATGGGGGGAAATCATTCTTAATATAATTGTATTACATTATTGTGAGTTGTCCCTGCATCCATAGGTCAAAAATGAGCCTATCAATCTTAGAATAAGAAATGCTAACTTGATTCCTAGATATCTCTTCATATTTATCAGAAAAAGGCATGGCCTCCATTCTACTATTATAGTCTATATTATCCATAATTACCATCCCTCCTCCTTTATCAGGTTTCATACAGCTCATTTTGTTGTTCTCATTAATTTCTTTTAGCAACTTACTTTTATGCTCTGTAAGATTAGTATTACACTCTAACCTGTTATTCACGTACAACTTTCTAATGTCATGTTCACACAACTTTTCAAACAGTGAACACACTCTTCAATTGGTCATACCTTTCTATATTCAAGTTAATATTACCAAACATAATATTAAAATTTAATTTTCTAGTATACATTTTTTAAGTCAGTCAGGGCATTTTTTACATTTCCCCTTCTAGATGGTACAAAGGTCAAGCCTCTCTCAAACAAGGAGGCATGTTTCCTAGAAATATCAACATAAAGAATAGCTGTGTAAAATCTTACCATAACAATAGATGTCCCTCTCTTTCATGTTGCAGTATTTATAACCTTTGGGTTAGCTTCTACCTAGTGACCCAAACATCCGGCCAGTATACAAAAGCTTTAGTCACTGCAAGGTAAGTGGGATGTCTGACATTGGCCATAAAAGTGGCTTCTGCACATACCATACCTCTCAGGGCAAGAAATCTGGACAAAGCCATAAATAAAAGTGGGACAAAGGCCCAAAAACAGGGACAATTTTTAAAGATTGCTCTTACAAACTTAGAAAGTTGATAGAATAACAGGTTTTGCATTAGCATGAATTTTCTGAAGGTAATGAAGTCTGAAACTCAAATGCCTGTCATTATTTTCAACTTCAATCTTTAATGATTTGCTACTGATTTGCCAAAAAAACACAATTTTATGAAAAACAGACCAAAAATATGAGGCACAAATCTGGACATTCTAATAAAATCTGTACAGTTGAGAGGTGTGGCATATACCTTCCTCAGAACTGAATATCCCAGTCGGATCCAAATCCCAGGACAGCTGCACAACTCCTGAATCATCCAGCAAAGCTCTTTTTCAGGAGGTAGGCGGTGGTATAGAATACTGCAACATAGAAGAGAAGGACATCTATGGTTATGGTAAGATTTCACACAACTATTGTACATCCTTCTATTCTCATGTTGCAGTATTCATAACCTTTGGATGAGTGCCATAGCTCAAAGAGAAGAAGAAGAGGGTGGTTTGGGACCATTTTCCAAAAACCCATGCAGGATTGCCCTATTAAAACCTGCTCTAGATCTGGGGATGTGGTCCATTTGTAGTGTTTGGTGAAGGTATGGACAGATGTCCAGGTAGCTGCTACTAGAATAAAAGCAATGTCCAGTCCCTTGAAAAATGCTCCAGAGGAAGCAATAGCCCTTGCGGAATGGGCTTTTATGTTAGAGTCCAGGTGTTTGCCATGGTAGGTATAACAAAAGGAGATGGCTTTGGAAATCCAGGCAGAAACAGTCTGTTTTGTCGCAGCTTTACCCAGAGCCCTGGGGTGAAAGGAGCCAAATAGCTGCTCTAATATCCTAAGGGATTTGGTTATGTCTAGGTAGAATCTTAGTTGTCTGTGAACATCAAGGGAATGCAGGACTCTCTCACTGTCATTCTGATGTTGTGAAAAAAGGTGGGGAGGTGGATAGATTGGTTCAGGGACAACTCATTGACCACCACAGGCATAAAGGATGGGTTAGTCCTTAAGGTTACCCTATCCTTGTGGAAGATTAAAAAGGGTGGGTGACCATGAGGACTCGGAACTCTGACCCTCTCCTGGCTGATGTCAGGGCCACCAAAAGCACAGTTTTCCAAGTGCAGCACATTAGAAAGGCAGTAGCTGCTGGCTCAAATTGGAAACAGTGAGCTTCTCTAACACATGGTTCAGGTCCCAGGGCGGTGGAACTGGCCTCCTGGGGGGCCTCAGATGCAGAACTCCCTTCAGGACTAACTTCACTTAAAATCTAGAAGCAAATGGAGGGTCAAGAGGCAGAAACAGCAGCAAGGTGGAGCTTAACAGAGGAATATGCCAACCCTGCATACAACAATTCACACAGATAAGACAGCACTAAGGGGACCTCTCCTTGAAATGGGTCTAGCTGTCTTTTTTTAGACACCAAATGGAGAATCTTTTCCATTTGGACAGACAAGATCTCCTAGTATTGGGTTTCCTGGCTTCCTGCAGGTCATTTAGCACATTCTCAGAGTAAAGGTGTCTGAAAGGGATCTAAACTCCATCACCCATAGAGTTAGGCTCAGAGATTCCAAGTTGGGATGGATTAGGGGTCTCTTGTCCTGTGTGAGTAGGTCCACTCTGTGAGGTAACTTTTGATGATTGCCCCTGAATAAATGCAGAAGGAGGGGGAACCAGTGGTGTCTTGACCAAAAGCGAATCACCAACAAGAATTTTGGTTTGTCCTGCTGAATTCACAGTAGGAATTTTTGTAAGAGTGGGAAGTGGGGGAATGCATACAGAAATATCCCCTTCCATGAGATAGAAAAGGCATCTGTCACCCTCGCTGGGGGGCTGGGTGCCCTGGTATCAAACTGTGGAAGTTGTCTTTTCAGAGGGGAGACAAACAGATCCATTTGTCACATACGCCACCTGTGGACTATGTCCAGAAACACATCCCTATGTACCATCCATTTGTGGGATTGTGACATGGACCTGCTCAAGATGTCTGCCTGAGTGTTCTGAGCTGAGAGGATAAAGACAGCCTGCAGAATGACTCCATGCTGGACTGCCAACTCCCAGGCCTGGAGTGCAAGTCTGCATAGCAGGTATGATCTGGTTCTCCCCTGTTTGTTGACCGTGACCAACTTCAGGGGTCCTTGCTTCAGAATATCTTGCAAGGCCCTCAGTGCAAAGATGAGAGGCCTCATCTCTCTGTTGATGTGCTCCCTCTTGAAGAGGTCTGTCCACGTACCTTGCACCTTCAAGCTGCCCACAGCAGCTCCCCAACCCAGGTCTGAAGGATCTGTGTACATTTCCTGGACTGGAGTTAGGGGTTGTAAGGGAAGTCCTGGGTTCAGTGAGACTTGATCCACCCACCAAAGGATCTCCTTCCTTAGGCAGGGTAGGAAGGGAATGGTGTGGTCCAAGGGATAGGAGTGTTGTGTCTATGTGGACCTCAGGTACACTAATGTTTCCTCAAGTGGAGTCTTGCCAGTAGCAACACGGGGATTGTAGAAGCCATATGCCCTAAGAGTCTGAGGTATTCCCTTGCTGTCATTGCAGGGGTGTGGATGACAGACAACAGCTAATTCCTTCTGGCTTTCTACCTTTTGGGTGGGAGGAATGCCATCATAATGTCTGTCCTGATTTTGCACCCCAGGAAGACTTGGTCCTGGGAGGGGTTTAGGCTGTTTTTTGGGGAAGGTGATGGTGAAACCCAGAGACTGCAGAACAGAAATGACTGTCTGGAGATGGTTCTGGAGGGTACTGTAACAATCTGCCTGGATCAGGAGGTCATCTAGGTATGGAAAAATCTGTATCTTAGAACCCTGTAATAGGCTACCACTGGAGCCAGACACTTGGTGAATACCTTTGGAGCAGTAGATATTCCAAAGGGTAAAGCAGATAATTGAAAATGTGAGGAATCCACAGAGAAGTGTAAGTACTTCCTGTATTTGGGCTGGATGGGGATATGCAGGTAGGCATCTTTCATGTCCAAGGTGGCCAAAATTGCCTGAGGCATTAGCAATGGAAATACAGTCTGAAGCGTTAGCATGCAGAAGGTGGATACTTGAAGAAAAAGGTTGAGGGTAGAGAGATCCAGCATGGGTCTCCATGGGCCGCCCTTTCTTGGGACCAGGAAATGTCTGGAGTAAAAGCCCCTTCCTTTTTCTGACGCAAGGACTGGTTGGATAGTCCCTTGAGAGAGGACTCCAAGGCTGTCCAAGACTGGCTGTAATAGGGGCAGCTGGTCCTTTGGTGGCTGTGGGATGCCTCTTAAGAGTGGAAGAATGGCCCAAGTCATGAAGTAACCTTTTTCTATGATTGACGAAACCCACTTGTCTGAGGTAAAGCTTTTCCAGAAAGGGAGACAGAGAGAGAGTTTCTGGGAAAGGAGTATAGGATCTGGAGGGGGAGGAGGAGGAAGCAGGTAGTCACAGACTACCTGCCTCCTCTTGAAATGGAGGTTTCTAGGTTGATATCTGAGTAGGCCTGGAAGGTGGCTGCTGCTTTCTGGAACTCTTTTTGTCCTAGTAGGAGGAAGAGGAGCAGAATGTTTTCTAATGAATTGGATCTTAGTAGCATAATTTCTCTGGAATTTAGGAATTGGTGACAAAAACAAATGTTTCAAGTCCTGTAGTTCTTTCCCCTTCTGTTGAAGGTGTTTGAAAAGTTCTATCACTTGTGCCCCAAGCAAGGTAGTACTGTATAGGGGAGCATCTAGAAGTTTAGACCTGATATTGTCAGGTAGGGGTTGGAGCCTCAACCTAAAGTACCTTCTGAGCACTAGGCAGAAGCTGCAGATCTGGCCGAGGCCTCTGCAGCATCATAACTGCATTTGATTGAGTATCTTGTCACTTGTGAGGACAAGGAGATCAGGTTAGAGATTTGTGACTTTGTGGCTGAATCAGGAAGATCAGCCAAGAGCTTTGAAGCCGGAGTCAAAAGGGCCATGGAGTACGTAGATGTGTGTCTGGTAGTTGATGGCCCTAAATGCCAAAGTGGCAGAGTTGTACACCTTCCTGCCAATTTTCTCCATAGTTTTGCTGCCCGTATCAGTAGGAAGTACAGAGCTAGAGGGTAGCAGTCCTGAAGGTTTGTCTGCAGAAACAGAAATGGTACCAGGATCTGCAACAGGGCACTTATTAGAAATTTCCCCTCTTCTGGGACCTTATAAAATCTATCAGGCCTTCTAGGAGGAGGGGGGTTGGGATTCAGGATTTTTAGAAGCTGCAGAAAAAGGTGTCTAAGAAGGCTGGTAGAACTGGTGGAATGGCAGAAGGTGGAGGGTTATCCATTTGTAGGACTTCGTAATACCTCTTCTGGACTTCAGACATTTCTGTGGAGTCCCATTTGAAAAACTCTCTCATCCGAGAGATGGTTTCTCCAAAGGTAAGGTCCTCCCTAGGGGAATTCGCCTCAGCAGAGTCCTCCTCTGGGGAGGCATACCCTAGAGGGGAATGCATTTGTGAAGTATAAGACAGATAATCTCAGTGTTTGCTCAGTGCCTTTATGGTCCTTAGGCCTTCCATAGGTGCTCCTCCTGTTATCAGCCCCAGGCCTCAGACTGCAGAACCTCTTACAATAGAGGCCGAAGACTCTTCAGACTCCTCTTCAGAGGATGGTCTGTCCCTAAGGGGATAAAATCCTGGAAGTTCCCTACTGGGTTAATTGAGGGGTCAGCAATATATCTAGACCAAAAACATCAAACCCAAAGGATGTATAAAACAAATCCACAAAATAATATCCACAGACGGCACTCCAGTCAAGGAAACATTTATTTAGCGCTTTTGTCCAAAGACTTCATCAGAATAAAATGTCAACCAACCTTATATACTGTTCTACACATTCAATTAAACAATTACTTGAACGACCAAATAATTAAAATCTAAAAACTTTCACATAGCAACTTTTAAAGCAACATTACACAATATAACACACATATTTATAAAAAGCACTTAATACAAATGCTATAATTGATTCCAGGATGCTTATCTACTTGTAGCCTAAGCTAATAGTCTGATAAGGGCAGAATAGAGTGATACTATAACTTCCTTACACCTGGATGCATACCCTTACCTATAAGTGGGGCGACATAGAGCAATGTTCGTATTATCTTAGCTACATGTGTCTAAACTAAACCAAGGATATACACTTTGATCCTGAAGAGCAGGGTCAGTTCACCCAGGCATTCTACATTTGTGTGTCAGGATAGTGAATCTTTAACATTAACTGTGTTACTTTGTAGTTCTCAATGTGCTAATGGCACTGACTGTTTGAGCCTTGTGTCCTCCCCCCCAGCTTGTGTAGTAATCCTAACTGTCCACTAGACAGTACACACTTAATTCAGGTCCTTCATATTCTCTGTGATTAAAACGTAACCCTCAAGCAGCCCTTTCAGTGTTGTTTAGCTTAGTTTTGTATCACTTGAACCCCACCACCTGTTTATTTGCATTTCTATACATTCTCCTTCATTGCGAATGTATCTCCCTACTCTAATCTGTGCATAAACTGGCTACTAATAAGCAAGTCAATGTGAAACACACTCCAAACCTTAAACTTTGCTGTCTCTTCTCTCCTTCACTTTACAAGTAGAGTTTGTATTACTACTCACCCCCCCTGAGGCCTTCACTCATAGTTTTCCACTGCTTGCCTCTCTGGTTTGGCAGGTTTCTTTGCATTGCACCTGGTTCACACCCTTTTTGCTACCCCCACCCCCAATACTAAGTCTATATTAGACTCCTGCTGTTTATGGAGCCATCTTTAAATTACTAGTCTCCCATCAGGACACAAGTGCTCATCAGCAGTTGAATTCTACTTACTGTAAGCCATTAGACCTCAGGAATTTCTTAGTGTTGTTTTTGGCTAATTATTTGGATCTTGTTCTTCTTTCGTCTTTTCTCGCTTAGGGGTCACCACAGCGGAAATCCGGTCTGCTAATGGTTGGCAGTAGATTTTTTATGGGTGCCGATGTGCCAGCTTGACGCCCAACCTTCAGCGAAGGCACGCCCATTCTACGCATGTCTTTTGAATGCTACTCGACCACAGGGAGGACATGCAGACTCCACACAGAAGGCGCTCCAGCAGAGAATCGAACTGGAGAACCTCTTGCTGTGATGCAACAACGCTACCGCTGCAAGCTAATTATTTGGATTTATACAACTGATATTCACTTTCTGATTCTTGACTACTGCTCTGCGTGTTTATTTCACTGGTTTGATTCTGCCATTCAACAACAGTGTTTTACTGACATTACCACTGCAGCTATGTTGTCTCTATGCTACTATGCTGTAGTAAAACTGCTGTTATAAATGTAAGTTAAATCTAATTGACTTGATGTTGGTGTTAGAAACAGTGTTTATTGATTAGCACCACAGCAGCATCTCTGCTACTGATTCAAGCAACTGTTAAGTGTTCATTTTACTTTTTCTTGTATGCACATAATTGGCTGCAAATGTATTGCGCATGATTTATTAACTTGTTTCCAAACAAAGTTATGGCACTGTGATGTGTTAGCTGTTGAAATACTCTCAAACTGTTGGAGTAGCATCTGTTCTCCTGCTATTGTTTCTCTCCTGCTCTCTCCACTCTATCCTCAGACCTGTATCTTCCCTCCTATCTCCTCATTACATCCTTTAACCTATCTGTCTCATTCTACTAGCTTCACCCTTTCTTTTTCTCTCTCTTCACAGCACACTCGGGCAACTCTGCAGTCCACGGCTACCACCCCACCCATACAGTCTAGGAAGAAATCAGTACTGCAAAAGTAAACCAAGGCTATACCCTGAACAGGGTCTGTCCACCCAGACATTCTACATGTATGTCTTATGATAGTGAAGCTTTAACATTAGCTGTGTTACTTAGTAGTTCTCAGTGTGTTAATACTGACTGTTTGAACCTTGTGCCCCCCCCCCCCCGCTTGTGTAGTAATCCTAACTGTCCACTAGAACTAGAAAGTATACACTTAATTCAGGTCTTCCTAATCTCTGTGATTAAAACTTAATCCTCAAACAGCCCTTTTAGTGCTGTTTGCCTTAGTTTTGTATCACTTGAGCCAAGGGGAGCCCGCAGGATTCTTTTCAGGGGAGTGCAAACCCAGAGCCCCCCCCCCCACACCCAATGCAGCCATTCCAGTGTCCCATTACTTGGCAATTTCTCCCCACTTGCCATAAACACTGTTCAAAACTATCAGTGTGCATACTGTTTTATGCTTTACTTCTACAATGATTACAAATATTTTCATTTATTTTACAACTTTTATTTTACATTTTATAGCACAAACACTGATAGACATTTGCTAAACAAAGCCATAGTCTTACAATGAAAACAGACAGCATTAAAACTTCTCTACCTTTGAAACTCACATTCACTGAAACAGCACTGAAACCCATATTCAAAGAAAGTGCATCTGGTCACTGGCAGGTTAAGTTTACCTTTGGGCTGTTTTCAAACCATAGGCCCCCTGTATGCATTTCTAGGGTCATGCAAAAGTTCTTTGATTCATCTTCTTGACTGTATTAATTATAATATATATCCCTTGTATAATACAGGCATTGCCAGAGTCTCGGTTCGTTCTTCTCCTCATCCTCGGGGTGCCTTCTGTCTGCATCTCCTGTCTGCATGTCTGGCGTGGGTTTTTTCGGGTTCTCCTCGGGTTTTTCCTCTCCCACCAAAGAACATGCTGCTGTGGGGTGGATCTACTAAAATTGTTGGCCCTAGGTGTGGTGGTGTGTGCCTTTCTGTGAAGGTTGGGCGCCGGGGCTGGCAACCGACACCGTAAAACAGATCCCTTGTATAATACAGCACCACTTGTTAGAGTGTGATTTAAATTTATAGTTTTGAACAATTTTCCAGTAAGCAATGAAACAAAACATATGAACCAATAATGACAAACTGCCCGATTCAGAACATTTCAACCAGAAAAGGCCACTCAAACTTCTGTCAGTATAATCCACCAGTATAAGTCAATATGCGCAATCTCTGCAGAAGTAAAAGTCGTCTGAATAATTTCACATTAAAGAGATCTGAAACTAATAAAGAGGTTGTTGCTAGAAAACAACTTTATATTTCTGTGTTTCATCTACATATTCAGTGCCTGCTGCCCTTAAAGAATAAATTGCTGTTACATTTAAAAAAAAATGGTAAGCTGGTATACTGCAATACAGAATGGGTCTGGTGGCAAGCTGCAAACAGGTTCATAGTTACTAGGCATCTCATCCAAAGTAGGACATTCTCAGGACTGCAGCACCTCTCCCCCTTAAAATACAAATATGTATGCTGTGGGAGTAGAACCTACAGCTCTCTACATCAAAATGCAAATATGCCACCCACTGTGCTACTAACACTGCTTTAAAATTCTATACGATAATAGTGATACCATTTGCTAAACAAAACAGTTGCACATTTTTAGCAGACTTAGCATGAGCAGCAGTAAACTTCCCTTGAAGCTCACAATTCCTTGAAAATTCATAGGTTGGTACTAGGCAATCAGGCCTATACAATTTATTTATTTATTTATTTGCAGTTGGTTTACCAGGATAGTCCATTGGGCCTAAAAGAACCCGTTTTCAATGGAGTCCTGGGGAGAAAAGCTCCAAAAACATACATACAGAATAGGTACACACAATTTAAAAAGCCCTTAAAGCAAACCAGAGGACAGGAATAAACAATAGATAGCTTAGATACTTATACAATGTAAAATAGGATACAGTCATTGATTTTGCATTTGAGGTACATTCATATAATGCAGTGTAATAGAAATAGGTAAAATAAATGTGAGATGTGTAATGACTTTAGAGAGGTAGAGTTGTTTTGTTATAAGTGTATTTAGTTATGAAGGGAATGATAAGTTATGTAGGCTTTGTTGAATAGCTTAAGAATGGATGAAGGATTAAGAGTTCCATATTTTTATGATGGATGAAAACAGGAACATTCCCATTGGGACTTGAGATGTGTGTGTAGAGATTTTTTGAACGTATAAAGATTAGAGGTGGTACGAATGGATGGTGGGAGTGAGTTCCAAAGACAGGCTAGGTTAGAGGATAGAAGGTTTTTGCCTGGGGGACGTGTTGGTTTATGTACTTCTAGTAGGTTTTGGTTGTTAGACCTTAAGACTCTGTCTGGTAGATGTAACTTAAAAGCAGAAGACAGGGAGGGACAAAGAGAGGGGTTATTTATGAGCTTATGGGCTAGGGTAAGCTGAATGTAGTTGAGCTGATGTGGAAGTTCAAGCCAGTTTAGTTTTTGGAGAGAGGAACAGTGGTGGGTTGATGACCTGTGGCCGCTAGCGAACTTGGCGATCTTATTGTAGCAAGAGGAAAGTTGTTTCTTTAGAGAGGACTGAAGATTTGTTAGGAGAGGTGAGCCATAGAGCAGGGAGGGAATAAGAAAGGAAGAGGAGAGAGCGATTTTAGAGGTCTTTGTGAGGTAATGATTTTGACGGTAGAGCATACCCAGCTTTTGGTGGGTTTTTTTAATATTTAGTTGAAGATGGGAGTTGAAATTAAGCTGGTTATCAATTTGGACACCAAGTAACTTAGTTTCGGACACTAGTTCTAGGATTGAGTTGTTTTGACTTGTAATCAAGAAATTGTTTGTATTGAAGGGAGTAGTTTTAGAGGGGGTAAATACCATGAGTTTGGTTTTGGAGGCGTTTAGAGCTAGGTGGTTTGTTTTCATCCAATGCTCAGTAATTGAGAAAGCTTCTTGTGTGAGCTTTAGAAGCTTAGGGATAGATGAGGCAGAGCAAATAATGGTAGAATCGTCAGCATATTGGATAATGTCAGAGAATGGGATAGATTTATGAAAATCATTTATAAATATGTTAAAGAGAAGAAGACCAAGTATGGAGCCTTGGGGAACTCCGGTGGGGGTATTGAGAAAAGAGGAAGTGGCTTTTTTCCATTTTGCAGCTTGGTGTCTGTTTGATAGGTAGCTGGAGAACCAGTTAATAGAGGAGGGAGAAATGTTAAGGTTGGAAAGTTTAGTTAGGAGCAGACTGTGTGAGATAGTATCAAAGGCCTTAGAGAGGTCAAGTAGTAGGGTGGAGACAATTTTCCTGGAATCACGTGCTTTATTGACGGTTTCAAGATAGGAGAGGAGGGCTGTCATGGTGCTATGGTTTGGCCTAAAGCCATGTTGTGTAGATGTAAGAAGGTTATTTTCTAAAAGATATGGTAGTAGTTGAAGTTGGACACATTTTTCTAGTAGCTTAGAAATGGGGGACAGGATAGCAATTGGGCGGAAGTTGTTAACACTGCAGTTTTTTCCACCTTTATGGAGGGGGATGATGAAGGCTTGTTTCCAGAGTTGGGGCACTGTACATTCCAGGATTGAGCGGTTGATGAGAATGCTTATGGGATAGGCAATTCCATCAGCAGCTATGCTTAGGAAGTATGAGGGGATGTTATCAGGTGCATTAGTGCCGGGCTTCAATTTTCGAAGGAGTTTCTTTATTGTAGAAATGGGTATAGGTTTTAATGAGAAGGGAGCAGAGTGGGGAGGGAAAGTATTTGATACTGGTAAGGATGATGAGGAAGTTAGAGTAGGTGAAGAGTTAGGGGATATAGAGTGAGTAGCTGGGAATGGGGAAGTAAGAGAAGTGCATGGTGGGTTTTTTGCAGGAGAGGGTGAGGGGGTATTGGATGGTAAGGTGGAAGTAGAAAAAGAGGAAGTTAGTTTGCTAATAGAGTCAATGAAGAAGGAGTTAAATTGAGTAGCCAAGTCTAAGTCTGGGGCATTTGGGTCAGGGGTAGGGGTGGGGGTGTGTGGTTTGCTAGGGTTAAGGAGGGTAGAGATTCCTTTCCAGAATCTCTGTGGATTTGTTTTACTATTGTTTTGAAGGGTAAAGAAATAATTTTGTCTGTCAGAGATAGTAAGCTTTTTTACTTTGTTTCGCAGTGTTCTATATTCAATGTGGGATTCGGGGGTCTTAATTTTCTGGTAAAGTGCCCAGGCTTTATCTCTGAGGCGCATGGCTGCTAATGTATTTTTGGTAATCCAGGGGGCAGAATTATTTTTTATTCACTTTGTCCTTAAGGGGGCTTGGGAATCTAGTATCTTTAAGAATGTAGAGTTAAAGTGGGAGACTGCATCTTCTAAGGATAGTGTCTTTAGATTGTTCCAATTAATTGCTTTTAGAGAATCTGAAAAGGTTGTTGGGTTGAAATTTTTGTGGTTGCGGGTAGTAATATAAGTGTGGGGGTATTGAGAGATGCAGGGGAGTCGATAAGTGAAGATGGGCATATGATCACTTAGAGCGTCGGGAAGAATACCGCTGTCAGAGTGATAGTGTGGGTGTGAGACAAGGATCCAGTCTAATATACTGCCACAGGAAAGGTTTTTAGATGGACGAGTTACTTTGTTGATTAGCTGGGAGAAGTTATATAGGTTAATGTTAAGGGGGTTGGTTGGAGATTGAATGGAGGTCCAGTTGATATTTACATCGCCTAAAATTATGGTTTCATTACTAATGTTGTTGGAGAGCCAGGAGAGGATATCTTCTAATGTAGAGATATTGTCACCAGGGGGGATATAGAGAGATACAAGACATATGTGTTTATGCTTGTTGACTTGTAGGAGGGTGAGGAGTATTTCAGCATTGCTGAAGTGTGGAATAGGTTTGTCGTAGGGAGTAATTAACAAGGATGTTGAAAATAAGAGAGCTACACCACCGCCTTTTTTATGGGACCTGTCTTTTCTAATGATAGAGTAGTTAGGTGGAATTATTTCGGAGTCTTTTATAGAGGGTTTTAGCCATGTTTCTGAGATAGATAGGATGTCAGGTTTATTATATGTGAGCCAGGCATGGAGGGTTGCTATCTTGTTGACTATGCTTTGGGAGTTTAATGAAGTAAGTAATAGAGGCTTGTGTATGGTGGTAGAGGTAAAGGGGCCTGGGTTGGGATGAATATCGCCTGATAAGAGACAGGTAGCTAGGTGAAGGATATGGTTGGAGAGGTAATTAAGTAGTTTAGTAAAAGGGTTGGGTACTGTTGTGATGGTGAAGGGGTTTCTGGTAGTAGTGGGGATGGAGAGTTTAGGAGAAGTGAGTATTTTGTAGGAGAAGAATAAGTGTTGTTTTATAGGAAATAGATGGGGAGAGATAGGTGAGTGTGAGTGTGAGAGGGGGGAAATTTGATGGCCGGTTATGTGATAGAGACGTGAATGGTGGCAGGTTCTAGGTTGGGTGAGGTAGTGAAGATAGGAAAGTTTTAGAAGTTATAGTAGTAAAATAGAGATAGATGAAGGTTTTAAAAGCATGATGATTAAGGTTACTTAGTTAGTAGTAAGCTAAATTAATTAAGTATGTTTTTAAAGGTAATTATAGGAGGATGTGGTGCTATAGGCATAGATTGTAGTGGGGAGTGTAGAGTTAAGAAGGAAGGAAGTGTAGAGTTAAGCCTAGCCATAACAATTCCCTGGCTATTTGCTAAAATGCACTTGAAAATAAATTCCACCTGCTAACTCTAACTAGGGCGTTTCACTCTCTCTCACACATACACACCTCAACCTCTTAGTGCAAGAAATCTGGACAAAGCCTAAAATAAATAGGGACAGATTATAATATTGCTCTCATGAACTTAGAAAATTACTAGAATAACAGGATTTGTGTTAGTATGCATTTTTTAAAGGATATGACATCTAAAACGCAAATGTCTATTTAGCAACTTCAATCCTTTTTAGGAGCAATATGGGGCAAAAATCTGGACATTCTGCAAAAACCTGGACAGCTGAGGGGTATACTACCTCCCTCTTATACACACATACATACACACACCCACCCACACCACATTAATTCAAACAGCATAACCATAAATCCCCTTAAAGAAGCAATTGAAGCAAAGCAATAATTTCCCTTAAAGAAGCAACTGAAGCAAATGTAATTGTCCAGTAGCATAAACATAACTTCCCTTAAAGTAAAAGCAATTTTAGGAAAATTCCCTTAAAGTAAAAGCAATTTTAAGAAAATTCCCTTAAAGAAGAACTGAAGCAAATGTAATCGTCCACCAGCACAATCATACTATTAAATTCTCTTAAAGAAGCAATTGTCTGTACATAAATTCCCTTACTTGAGACAGCAAATGTAATTGTCCATGTGAAGAAGCAATTTCAAATAGCGCGGCCGGACAGGAGAGGAAGAACAGGATGCCTGCATGCACAGATGTGATGCGACCAGACCAGCAAACCACGGGACTATTCTTAAAGAAGAATGCCAAATTTTTTTGTGTAATTAAAAGAAAATTAATCTCCCAAATTAATCTCCCGGCCAGCCCATTCCAGGGGGATGCAAATGCACCCCCTTGCACCTGCCTGCGAACACCCTTGCTTGAGCCCCACCTGTTTATTTGCATCTCCCTACTCTAATCTGTGCATAAACTGGCTACTAATAAGCAAGTCAATGTGAAGACACACTCCCAACCTTAATAAACTTTGCTGTCTCTTCTCTCCTTCACTTTACTAGTAGAATTTGTATTATTACTCACCCCCTCTGAGGCCTTCACTCATAGTTTTCCACTGCTTGCCTCTCTGGTTTGAATGGTTTATTTGCACTGCACCTAGTTCACACCCTTTCTGCTACCCCCACCCCCAATACAAAGTCTCTATTAGATTCCTGCTGTTTATGGAGCCATCTTTAAATTACTAGTCTTCCCATGAGGACACAAGTGCTCATCAGCAGTTGAATTCTACTCACTGTAAGCCATTAGACCTCAGGAATTTCTTTCTTAGTGTTGTTTTTAGCTAATTATTTGGATCTATACAACTGATATTCACTTTCTGATTCTTGACTACTGCTCTGTTTATCTGTTTATTTCACTGGTTTGATTCTGCCATTCAGCAAGTGTTTTACTGACATTACCACTGCGGCTATGTCATCTCTGTGCTATTATGCTGTTTAACTGCTGTTATAAATGTAAATTAAATCTAACTGACTTGATGTTTGTGTTAGAAACAGTGTTTACTGATTAGCACTGAAGTTCTGTCGCTGCTACTGATTCAAGTGACTATTAAGTATTCATTTTACTTTTTCTTGTATGCACAGGATAATTGGCTGCTACCCTTGCAGTAACTCATCATCAATTCCCTTTGCAAACAGCTGCAAACCAACCCTAAGACCCCTCGCGGTCAAGTCTTTAGTTTCATATGCTTTAAAAAGGCATAAGTACCACACATTTGTACATAGTTCTTTCATTTTATCATACATTTGTCCAAACAAGTCACTGCAAGAAGCTAAATGTTTTAACAGTACCTATTTCCTCAGGCTTACAACCTGGGCTCAAAAAGACATCAGTGTCTTCTTTATCTAATGTCAAGCCATCCAGTAGTTGAAATAAATCCATTTTGGTCATTTTGATCAACTGCAAACAACAAAACCTCTTAAAAATAAATTCCCTTGCTTGTAAAAGCCAGCACAGTCTTCACTCAGTGTTTACAGAAGCAGCGGAACGTACCACTCGTGCAAAAAAAAAAAAAAAAAAAGAGGTGAGGGTAAAGCCAAACTGAATCTCCAAATAGTGATTAATTATGCTCCATCCAAGACATAGATTGAAAGCAGCTTTTAAAATACAAGTCTAAAAAGGTGGCAGAGGGTCCTCTTAGGCTAGTTATGAATTTTGGAAATAATACAAAATCTTTTATGGATCTTGTGAGGAAATATTGGCATATATTACTTCTAGATGAAAATCTAAGTAATACTTTACCAGCTCAGTGTTTGTTTACTTTTAGGCGTGGAAAGACTTTAGGGGGTTGGTTTAATCATTATAAAACGAACATTGAGGTAGGTCCAACTATGGGTCAATTGTCCCTTGGAGGGCATCTAGTTAGAGAATGCCAGCCTTGTGGACACTAACAACTGTAAATATGTTAGTAAAACTGAGCATTTTTCATCCGCTAATACTTCATAAGTTTTTGACATTCGAATGTCTGGCAATTGCAACACAGGCTGGGTGACATACCTAGCTACATGTAACTGTTTGGCATTTTATATAGGTCAGACTTCTCGACCTCTGAGGTTTAGGATAACAGAACATATGAGTGATACCAGATGCAAAAAAACTACTAATGCTTTATATAAACACACTCTGCAACATAGTACTGCTAAATTTTTATTACTTATAAAATTGAGTATAAACGTAATAACAAAGGTTGATGGCATAAATTACTGGATCAAAAAGAAAAAAGGTGGATTATCAGGTTAGGAGGTTTGTTTCCACCAGGGTTAAATGATTGTTTGTGATTGACCAGTAGGGTGTAAGTAGAAAGTATTTAATGGTCTGATGTAATAATGGTTCTTTACACTGATGAAGGCTTATGCAGCCAACCGGTATGTGAATTGTGAACATCAATAAATTATTTCCAGGAAGGAGTGCTGTCTTGTATTGTTGGGTGTTGGATTTTATAAGAAGACTGAGCACCTGGTGACTGTATTTGCACAGAACTTTGTTTCTTGTGTCTTTCAAGGCTTGTTGGCTGTTGGTGAAGCACCCTCCAAGAGGAAAAAACGCTGAGAGAAGAAGGGAGCCACTTTTGAGATTTTAAGTATTTTTTCTCTGTTTATTTGCTAAGTTTTTCTGCATAGCTGCCTAGCTTGAGCATTTGCTGGCTTGT
The DNA here is from genome assembly GCF_019279795.1 of Protopterus annectens. Classification (NCBI taxonomy): domain Eukaryota; kingdom Metazoa; phylum Chordata; order Ceratodontiformes; family Protopteridae; genus Protopterus; species Protopterus annectens. The sequence goes on along the minus strand of NC_056737.1, from coordinate 787,448,125 downwards.
TAAACTTGATTTCTGTATTAATAGCTGTATTTAGAGCACAACCAAAAGCTGTTTGCACTTAATTTTAAATCGTTTTTTTCTTAAAACTTGCATATTTTCTGTCCTTGACCTAGCACTCTTGTGTGGGGTCATTTACTGCACTGTTATAACTTGATATTACTAGAGAACCTTGCTATCTCTGAAAAAAACAAAAACAAAAATCTAGCTTTTTTTCCCACTTTTCTGAGATTTAAAAAAGTTCAGTTACAGGCTTGCTGTTCCTGAACTATTTGAAAGTTTCTGTGAGGCCATTTTTGCTTGGGCTAAAGGAGAGTCTCTCTGTTGATCAGTGGCAGTGAATAACATTGAGCAGCTTCCCTGCCCCCCGTAGAGGTGGTTACTGACTTGAAACTGTAGTTTTATTGGCCACTAGGGGTCATTTCCAAAACTCCTTCATCTTCCTCTCTTAAAACCTAGTTGCCTCGTGGTTTGGGCATCTTTTCAGGCTTGTTGGCTGTTGGTGAAGCACCCTCCAAGAGGAAAAATGCTGAGAGAAGAAGGGAGCCACTTTTGAGATTTTAAGTATTTTTTCTCTGTTTATTTGCTAAGTTTTTCTGCATAGCTGCCTAGCTTGAGCATTTGCTGGCTTGTTAAACTTGATTTCTGTATTAGTGGCTGTATTTAGAGCACAACCAAAAGCTGTTTGCTGAATTTCCTGTTTGCACTTAATTTTAAATCGTTTTTTTCTTAAAACTTGCATATTTTCTGTCCTTGACCTAGCACTCTTGTGTGGGGTCATTTACTGCACTGTTATAACTTGATATTACTTGTGAACCTCTGCTATCTCTGAAAAAACAAAAAAAAAATCTTGCTTTTTTCCCACTTTTCTGAGAATTAAAAAAGTTCAGTTACAGGCTTGCTGTTCTTGAACTATTTGAAAGTTTCTGTGAGGCCATTTTTGCTTGGGCTAAAGGAGAGTCTCTCTGTTGATCAGTGGCAGTGAATAACATTGAGCAGCTTCCCTGCCCCCCGTAGAGGTGGTTACTGACTTGAAACTGTAGTTTTATTGTCCGTTTTGGGTCTATTCCTGCTTCTTTCCAGCCCCTGCTATCAAGCACGCTTTAACGTGCTTTAGCGCGGAGTTGCCACTAGAGCAGCATCGGGCAGCGCCGGTTAAACAGGGTTAAACTCTTTCTGGCTCCAGAGAGTCTGTTCTTCAATTTTTCCCTTAGAACTGCTCTGTTAGGAACCTAAACAGTTTACACCTTCACTAAAAAGTGCAGCACTTGTTCCAAATAGCTTTTCCTTCTCAAAAAGCTCAGCACTTGTCTTATAAGCATATCCCTTGTCTTATAAGCATTCTCTTTGCAGGTCAAGCACTCCTATATTATACAAATCTGTCACTAGCAAAACCCCCCAGGAGTGCCCACTTCCTGCTAAGCCCACTACTTTTCTGTCTCATACCAACTCATAAATCTTTCTAGCATGTTGAAGGGTCAGATGCTGGCGTCCTCTCCTGCCCAGTTGGTGAATCTGGGAATTCTGAGACAATGTTACAATTGCCTTATGTACACGGACAACCCTCTCCTCCTCCCACGTAACACTAACACTTGCGAGAGATGCAGCTATTTAGCCAAACTGGAGGCTGAGCTCTCTCAACTCAGGACTGGCAAGACCAGGCAGGAGGAGAAGGCAACTACACACACCACAATACCAGTCTCACATAACTCAACCACACCACTGAATCAAACACATAAACACACTAAGACATACTCGGAGGCTCTGAGTAAAAATGTACCTAAACAGCAGAGGCCTCCAAAGCAGACACCCAAGCAACTGCAAACTCAATACACCACATAAACAACAAAATCAGTGTGCAAAGCAGTCACTGCCCTGAAAGCCAAATACAACACCAAACATACTTGTCATAGGTGACTCCATAGTCAGACACACTGACGTCCCACTCACCAGGCTGAACAAGGAGTAGGTCACGGTAAGCTGCCTATCGGGCGCTAGAATCTGCCACATAACACAAGCACTCAGGTCACTCCACGGCAAGTACAAGTATGACACAGTCATTGTCCATGCTGGTGTGAACGACCTGAGACGTACCTCCCTGGACTACATGAAAAGAGACATAGAGGAGCTCTCTGATTATGTAGCCCAGGCAGGTATGACCCTGACCCTGAGCAATATCCTTCCTTCACCAAGAATGATGCCACAATATAGTGACAAGATGATCAGCTTTAACAATTGGCTTAATTTCTGGTATCATTCAAAGGGGATCCAGTGCCTGTCTGCCTGGGATGACATGCTCGACAAGCCACGCTGCTTCGCAAGGGATGGCTTGCACCTGTCACCCCTGGGATTCCGGATATTGGCTAAGGCTCTTGCCACCCCCATAGTGCCTTTTTTTAGGCAAGGCTCAAATTCTAAACCTACCACCCTAGAAAACAAAAACGTGAAGAAACTAAGGGTAATGCTGCTCAATGCCAGAAGTCTAAATCTCAAAATGCACGCACTCGAGGCCCTTCTCAGTATGGAGAACATTGATGTCTGTGCTGTGACTGAAACCTGGTTCAAGGCTCCTGAGAGCACCCCGGCACTATCAGGTTTCATCTCATATCATGCGTTCTGACCCCAAAACCCGGACCACACCACAAAAGGAGGGGGTGTATCCATATTCATCAAGGATACCCACACCTCCAGGTTGGTGGCTACGCATGAAGCATCGGAAACCATCCAGGTGCAATTAACCATAGGCAAAACTGCTCTACAATTTGTAGCATGCTACAGGCCACCCTCTCAAACTCAGGAAACCCACACAGCCTTCCTGAAGACACTGGAGGGTATAAATGTATCACCAAACACCATCATATTGGGTGACTTCAACTACCGAATATAGACTGGGAACATTACTCAAGCCCAAACTTTCTAGCCCAAAGGTTCCTGGAGTTCATAAATTCAAATGCCATGGAACAACTAGTCACTGTCCCCACAAGAGGAGAAAATATACTAGATCTCATCATCACGAACATGGGGACAAAATGCTCCACACCAGAAGTATATCCCTCATTGGTGAGATCAGATCATAAACTAATCTCACTAGAAATCCACATCCTGCCCCCACCCCAAACAAAAAGACCACAGTGAAGAACTTCTCTAAAGCAAACTTCACACTACTCAAGACAGGTGTGGTATCCTTCAAGGCCCCCGAGCCAATGGAAACCACAACCCAAGCTGCAGAAGCCCTTACAAATGCCTTCTATGAACACCTTCAGGACTGCATGGATCAGGCAATCCCAAATAAAACCAAGACTCTTTCCACCAAGGGCAAACGTCCAGTCTGGTGGACCCCAGCCATAAACAAACTTTACAATAAGAAGAGAAAGCTATTACATGATAGAGCAAAATCCCAAAAAGGGAAGGCATCTTTGATCAGCACTAGCAAGAAACTACGATCCCTCATAAAATCATCCAAGGCCAACTTTGAGAGAAAAATTGCCATAGATTCAAAAGACAATCATAAGGCCTTCTTCAGCTATGTCAGAAACCTAGGTGGAAACTCCCAGATATGCTCAGAATTAGTCCAAAATGATACAAAAATCACTGAACCCACAGACATTGCCAACATACTGGCAGACAGGTTCAGCGCAAACTTCACCGCCCCCCCCCAAAAGGAGAGATAACTATCCCAACTGAGAATAGCCTCCCAGACATCTCAAATGCGCAGGTGAAAGCTGCTCTCTCTAAAGCTAAAAACACAGCATCAATGGGACCGGATGGGGTCCCCGGCTGTGTGCTACATGAACTCAATGAAGAACTAAACCCGCACATAAGGCAGCTGTTTAATCTTAGCCTCACCACAGGATATGTGCCCAAGGAGTGGTGTACGGCAACTGTGGTCCCACTCCACAAAGGCGGTGCCTCTACGGACCCTGGTAATTACTGCCCCATAAGCTTAACAAGCCTGCTCTGCAAAGCTATGGAGAGGATCATAATGGAACTCATAAACAAGGACATAGGGGACTTGCAAACCTTGGACCCAACCCAGTTTGGCTTTGTCAAGGGCAGATCTTGCCTTTTGAACTTGGTCGACTTCTTCGAAACAGTCACCAAGGCCATTGATGAGGGAAAGGCAGTCCATACAGCCTACCTTGACCTTGCAAAAACTTTCGACACAATACCCCACTCGGGTATTATAGAGAAACTTACCAGCTTAAATGTAAACCCATATGTCACAAGATGGGTTGCAAACTGGCTAAAGGACAGAACCCACAGGGTTAGAGTTGCTGGAGCCATGTCAGACTCCAAGCCGGTTACAAGTGGAGTCCCACAGGGCTCAGTCCTTGGCCCCCTATTGTTCGGCATCTACTTCTCAGAAGTACAGGCAAACATAGGAGGACTATCGCTGACAAAGTTTGTGGATGACTGCAAACTGGGTGCCATAGTGGATAGTACATCAGACACAGACATCCTTCAGAGGGGTCTCACGGAAACTGATAGCTGGTGCCAGAGCCATGGCCTGAAGTTAAACGCAAAAAAGTGTATAGTCATACCCTTTGGGAAAAACAGGGTAACCCCAAGCTACCATATAGGTGGCAACCCACTAAGCACAGAAGAGGTTATCAGGGACCTGGGGACCCAGGTTGACAGTGGCCTCTCGTTTGACGCTCATGTTGCTAAAGTGGTTCGAAAGACCTTCTACATTGCCCACCTGATCATGAAAGGATTCACATCCAGATCAAGTGAGGTCATTGTTCCCCTGTACTCTTCACTTATCAGACCAATGATCGAGTACAATGTCCCATTCGGGATGTATCTCACCCGACACCTGCAGCAATTGGAGAGACCCCAAAAGTTCCTCACCAAAAGGATAAAGGGACTCCAAAACCTGTCATATGCTGCCAGACTGAAGAAACTCCAACTCTATTCAGTTGCATACCGTCTGCTTAGAGGTGACCTGTGCCTGACATACAAGGCCATGACCAACCCGGAATTAATGGACATGCTCCACCTCAAAAAATCCAAATCCACCAAAACCACTAGAGCAAGAGACTTAAACCTTAGCACGGATATAAATAGGACGTGCTGGAGGGATAGATTTATCACCCAGAGACTCCCCATGCTGTGGAATAAAATCCCGGTCCATGTGAGGCAGAGCACCTCACTGGCTCTGTTCAAGAGAAATCTTGACTGGTGGATGGGAGATCGTAGGTTTACCCCGGGAATCATCTCTGTGTCACTACTGGACAGAGGCACAACAAACTAATGGGCACAGTATTTCTAACATAAGGGGCGGCGTAAGCCACATAACTCTGGGCCAGGCTTATAAATGCCCTAGGGCAGTTAGCCTAGTATAAACCTATGAACCTATAAACAACTATGAACATACTGAAAGGTTGGGTCAAAGGATAGTACCTTGTCAATGAAAGTGCCCAGGTTGCTAATAACTGTACAAAATTTGAAAGGTATGGGGTAGGTAAATGGGTATCCATGTTTGCCAAAGAATACTATACTGCATTTCATGGCATATAGCTTCAGGCAATGGTTTTAGACCATTCTGGATAATCTGGGATCAGCTGGTGAGTTAGGAGTCTGCAGTCATCTGCAAACACGAGCAATCCCAGGCCTTCAACACCGGCATTGATATCAAAGTAGTAAATAAACAGAATTGTCCTAAGGACCACTAAAAGAAGGATGCTACTTGTAATGACCCTTTTGACAAGTGTGTGCCCCTTACTGTTGCAACCTTTCATGGTGGCAAAAACAAAACCCCATATCTCTCTGTTCCCCTTTCCCTCTGCTCACCCCATGTCCATTTTATGACATAAAAGGGTATGTAGGATGAGGTGGAACATTTTGTTTTCCAAGTCTTGTACATAAATACACAATGTTAGCGATGTTTTTCTGTAATTAAAAAAAGACTGAGGTGGAGTTTTTATTCATGTTGCTAAACAGAAAGAGTTTGTACAGTGTTTTCTGGAGTACTGGACAATCATTCTAATTTCCAGATAGTCGGGGGAAAAATGGAGAAATGCCAACCTTGGTGTCCCCTACAGTAATAGACTGATTTCTGTCAGTGAGCTAGTGTGCTATCCAGTGGGTTACACAGGAGTTGGTTTACATTTAGTTTGATGATACTTGTCTATAATACCCAGAATGTGGGATGTTATCAAAGGCCTTCACCAAGTCGAGATAAGCAGTGTGCTCTGACTTGCATGCATCCAATGCACTGTTGATTTGCTTAAAGTCCACTAAGTTTAAGAGACAAGATTTGCCTTTAACACACCCAAGATGGTTTTGTTCAAAGATTTGTTGAATGTTGTTGTAAGTCTAATAATGACGCACTCACTCTACTGCCTTACAGATAAGGCTATTCAGGCATGTAGGTCTGTAGTTAACAGGGTTAGTTTCCTTGTGAAGTCAGATGACTGAATTAATTTCCCCAAACATTAGATACAAAATCCAGGAAAGTGGCTGAGACTAAAAAATGTTAAGTGGTGAGTCTATAATGCTGTGCTTGGTTCTCACAATAAAGCAATCTGGCAACATTGTCTGGTCCCAAGGTGCTAGTATTCTTGTCCTTGGAGAGTGTTCTCAGGACGAGTTTTGTGGGAACACTGATATGTGGGGAGAGTTAAGGGTTTAAAGTTGGAGACAAATCAACTAATATGTTGGTTATGTCTTCTGTGGATAAGTATGTGAAGCTGTTATGTATAAGCTCAGTGCCGTGCCAGGTACTGAATTTGAAGGTTTCTGACATAAAACCCATTGTAGTTTGTTTTTTACATAGGTGGCAATTTTCAGTTCATACTTATCTTTGGAGAATTTGATTTTGCTTCTAAGTTATTTATCTTTTTGAGTTTACTTTCAGCAGGTGGAGTACTTATTGATTTACTTATTGCATTTGTTTACAGGGATGGCCTGACTGGGCAGACAAGATGCCCCTTTTTAGCTGGGGCCCAGGGAGAAAAACTCTACAATAAAACAAGTAAACAGTAAATTAATAGATAATACATTTTAGGCACGCATAAATACATTTTATGTCAATATAAGTTAGTCAAAGTGTGATATAGATTTTTTTACATCTGATACGAAAATAGTATACAGTAGAATAAAAATGTCATACAGGGTTATATCTGAGGACAAGAAAATGAAAACAGGTTACTTACAATTGACATATAATGCAATTTGTTATAAAGCGTTATGTTTATGGCAGAAGAAAAGTGTAAACTGTGTGGCTGACAATAAGCATAGGAGGTACTTTGAAGGACACAGCAGGAGAGTAGATTGTAGTTATACCAGGAGCATGACAGCCCTTTAGTGAGGAGATAGGCTATAATGTGAGTAGGGAGGCCCAGGAAAAGGAGGTTGAGAGACAGGCAGCATTTAGGTTATCCCAGGAGATGTGTAAGAGCATCCTGCAAGTGTAGTTTGAAAGACTTAACTGTTTTTTAATATTCTAAGAGAGAAGTATTGAATTCCAGTTTTAGAGACAGAGGAGGAGTAAAGGTTCCTCCGGCAGAATCATTTTAATTACAAATAGCAAAATATTCTCAGAACAGTGTAGTGATTTTTTGGGGGTGCAGACACAGAAAATTTGCTAAGACTTGGATATTTGTCTGGATCATATAAGAGTCTGAGTCATGACAAGCTGTAAGCAGGTTAAATACTGCCTTAATTCCATCCCAAATTGCTTTAGTGCGATGCAGTGATGTGTCCTATAAAGATGGCTGGCAGCAAACTTTGCAATTTTATTACAGCACTGGTCAAGTACAGGGTGTTTGATTGTAATTGAGTATGGGGACTGCATATAGGACAGTAGGGGGTGAGAAGAGATGAGACAATGCTTATTCTACCCTGATCTGTTAGGGAGTGTTTGGATGTATAGAGGGCTTCTAATTTTTGATGGGATTTCTTTACAGATTGTTTTATATGGTAGTAAAATTTTAGGTTTTTAGCAATGGTAACCCCTAGTAGTTTGATATGGGTTACCATTTTTATTTTCTTACTGCCTGAGGATAGAACTGAGAAGGATTTTTTTGGGTGGATATTTGCTTAGGGACAAATAGGATAAATTTGGATTTTGGGGGGTTTAGAAGAAGCTGAGTCAGCCAAGTCTCAATCTGTGAGAGCTTGTTGGGTGTACTGTTGTAGTTTAACCATGTTTTTGTCAGGGCAGAAAAGCCATACCTCTCAACCTGGAAACATCAAAAAATCTGGACACAGGCCCATGAAAAGTAGGTACAACCAGCCAAAAATTGTGACACTGATTAATGTAAAATTTGCATATGTCATTATGTAACCCTGCCCACTCCAATGTAATTATGGGATACCAACACTCAAATGCAAACTGAAGAACAAACAAAATATAACCAAGTCAGACAGCATACTAAACAAAGAAAGTTAGCTCAGAGGACAACTGCTTCCTCTGCCCATGGTACAGGGTTTAATCTCTTCCAGCTTTGTTTGCCTACTCTGACTCTGATCAACAGCACTTTCTGAAAATAATCTTCCCCCTCCCCCAAACAACTGATCACAGTAAAAACTGAAACGGTTCTGCTGAGCTGTGGTCACGCACGGTGAGAGAAACATATTTAAATGCCATCAAGACCTTTTAATTATTATACAAAGAAAAACAGTTGCAGCACAGCAGGTCTGTAAACCTGTACCGGTTTCAGAATAGTCTACTATACACTGCAGTTCACAGAATCTCGGTATAACACCTCTCAACACAAATTTTACTGCAAATCTTTTAGTGAGTTGCCCTGAAATAGAATTATTACAAGTAAACATTTTACAGTTTTCTTAATATTGTCATAGTGTGAATGCATGCCATGGACATATACTGAACACAATTTTATAAATTACAGTTTTACTTTAAGTTGGAGATATTTACAGCCTGTCCTCTTCAATGGGGCCGATTGGCCCATATACGCCTACCTAAAGAAGGGTAGCACAAACACATATGCAATTCAGATATGCATTGTTGCTCTTAAAATGTTCACTATTACAAGAGCCACATGCTCAGTTATAACATTTAAAATACAAACTTCCATTACACTTCGTCAAAGGAATGGGTATGCAACAAGGAAACACCCACTTTTAAGTTACTCTTCACAAGACACCTCTGCAGAATGCGACTAAAAAAACACTACAGACTTCCCGAATTTGTCACTCGCATGTACCATATCTACAAATACACAAAACGTTAATAGCCAAAATTCCATTCTGACAAGTGCCAGCCACACTAAGTGAAAGAAGACAGCTAGCTACCAACCCCAAGCCAGCAGTCTGAGAACCTATTGGACCGCTTAGTCTCCCTGTCATGCAACACTTGAAACTGGACCGCTCAGAGTAACTAAGCTTACATTAAGATTCTTGCATATTTTTTGAAAATATTTTTACTAAGTACTAGAAACACATATACTTAACAGTAAGTCTACCTTGAGTATAGGAGTTATTATATTGAGGACAGAACACCATACAACTGTTTTACTCCCTTTACTTACTTATTAAATGACTAAGGCCAAAAGTGGTAGGGTAAAATTGGCCAGTAACAAACATTCATGCCCACCCCTATACTAGCACTGGTTCAACAGTAATGTAATGGAAAGCTGGCATATACCTTTTACTATCAGACTGTTACTGCCCAGTAGTACTGCTGCTTTAATCAGCGTTAAGAAGAATGACATCTGGCAGCACATTAACAACAAATAGTGGCTACAGTGTATCAGATCAGCTGCAGACAATAACAAGAAAACAGTCTCTGAACATTTTCCGAGAGACAAATCATCACCATCTCATGTGGCAAAGCAAAATAAAACAAACAACATGCTGACCATGTGACTCAGGCACTGCTACACTGTCTCACAACGCTGATGTCATCACACAAGCCTGTGCAGGATGCACCAGCAATGCATGATGACATCAGCGTTCACTAGAAAATGTAAATCAGACAAAAAAAACAAAATTGGGATTTGAAGGGGCTGCTCAGGAATTCATGGCACCCTATTATTTTGCCCACATAAATGGGAAATGCAGAGCAATTCGGTACGGTTAAAGTATCAGATGAGTAGATGATTAGTTTGTTATTACAGGTGATACATTTCTTCCTTTTATTTTTATAGTTTATTTATACTAGGATTCCACACAGGTTTATTCCAGAACTTTAGCATTGTATTTGTATCTGGTGAGTACTGCTGCTTCAATGCACGCATTTAAGTACTGCATATTTTCTGGTTTACTTGTTGGTTTATGTGCTGGTTTACCTTCAAGCTTGTTCTCTGGCTTTGAATTCCCAGGCAGCATTATCATCAGATATGGTCAGTCCCATAAGGGGGTGTACAGGAGTTAAGCTCCAGCTAGGATTTTGCCAAAATGACCAAAACCTGGGAAGGCATTAGATTATGAGGGAATCTTGAATGGCAACCTCCTGCTACGAGTGCTGCACACAGATGTTAAATCAGACAGAACCATGGTGAATTTCCTAACTACACTGCAAAAAGGTCCCAAGGACTAAGTATCCATCCAGGTCTTCTACAAGGATAAGGAAGACCAAACTCAGAAAATAACCTGCAAAAGGGAGGAAAGCTAAGGCCAAAAACTTAACTTGACAAACACACACACATCCCTTTCTGCCAAGGAAGGGAGTGCGAGTCCAGTCCCACCATTCTCCTGTCAAAAACAGTGATACCCTCTACTGACACTTTACTGGTAGAGTCAGGACTTCTTCCAAATGTCTGCCACAGCGGAATGGCTGAGACGAAAATAGAATGAAAGGGAACCAAAAACAAGGCAAATAACAGAGACTGATCCAGTCCCATTTCTGCTGATCACAAAGTATGGACCTACTAACCTGGACAAAGAAGGATAGCTACTCCTCCTAATACCAATCAAACCCAAACTACAGCCCAGGTTGTGGCAATATGGTTGACAGAGAAAAGCCCTTAGAGGAGAAACAGCTAATAAAGGATGCACTGCTTTTCTCTCAGGCTGATGACAAGGCTTCCACTTCTTTTTCAAAGAAAAATTGACTGAAGAGAGAAAAAATGTATCCTTCACTGAGTGGGAGGATCTGCCGATTCTTAGTCATCCACCAAGGTGGAAAGGATCTGGACAAAGTATATTTCCTACTTCAAAGGAATAGCCAGAATAAAGCAGATGAGCCAATCTATAAAGGGCAATGATCTCAATTCATGCCATTCTATGCAAGCACAGGTCCAAGCCTACAATCCTAGCCATAGCATCCACGCAATCCACAACATAGAGGGCTACCTAGAAGCCCATCTTTTACAGCTACAGACAGGGTCTGCAAGAACACTGACTCCAGACTCTGAAGGTCCCCAAGCTTTTGTGCTACTGTTTCTACCAGGAAGAAGTAGAATCTGAACAAATGAGAATTTGTGGTTGCGGAACCTAAGCTCCAATATGATAGAAGACTATGTCCTCTTGCCGTCATCATCAACCCCTTTTCCCATGTGTTACATGTGGTCTGGGTGTCATGTCAACTGTCACCATCTCTCTCATTCAATGTTGATCCTCTTTCCACAGCTACTCAAATCTCTGTATCCCTTATGAGGTTGCAGGGGTTAAACTCTTCATGGATTTTGAGACCCCCTTGCAGCCCGAAAACACACAAAAATGTCAGCTCTAGATTGTTTGACAGTCAACCAACTTGCCAAAGCCTACACCAGGTACTAGCCTTCTTGGGAGCCACATTAACAGTGTGAGTGTACCTTTTGGCTTCTAGGCCAGTATCCTGAAAAGCTGTCATCAAGGAGGAAGACCTAGGTATCAACTGTCTCTTTATCCAGGACAGCACCTTAGGGGAGGGAGGGTGGTAGGTCAGTCATAAGGAATCAACAAACAAGATGACATCTAAGCAGGGTTTGAGGAAACTCACCCCTAAAAGTTCTTGTCTGTCTCAACTATAAGGACCTCACTATCAACAGACTCCTCCAAGCACTTCAGCAAAGCCAAATAAGGGATCTTATAAAAGGTTGGAACAAACCTGCAAAAAGTGTGTGCAGTGTGTAAGGCAGATTTCAGCCCATGTTCACCACAGGCAGTCTACAAGGGAGGCAAGCCTGCACCTAGCCTACTGCAGGTGGCGGCAAGATAGAAGTTTGCAGCACAACTGCTTAGCACTAAAATGCACAGTTACATGCTAACATCATTTGTTACATTAAAAAAATATATACACCTACATTAGTGGAGGAAATGTAGAATCCCCCTAATGTCAGAGGGGAGAGGTGAATCCTTTTGTAAAAAATGTTTTATATTCTTGGAGTAAGTTTTGATTTTCATGCTCACTAGGAGTTCACAGTTCTGAATGGTGAGCAGTTGTGCTGTGAAGTGTAGTTGAGCAGCCAATACGGACATCACAATTAAGTTCATAAGGATGAAATCCTGGACCTGCAACTCAAGCTCCCTAAAAAATCTAAAGAAATGTTTGATGTATCACTCCTGGGCCCTAAACTCTGGTGCATGCTCACCTTATGGCTCTCTTTCAAGCAAGACCAACCCTGCTAGTTCTAGGCAAAGAAGTTGGGTTGACATTTTCTTCTCAATGTATCACCCATGATCTGCCATAAATGATCTCACTGTTACCTGACAAAGCATCACAATCTATTAAAGCAACCTTCAACCAGTTATAAATTCTGCTGCAGGAGGGCTGCACCTCCTATCTGATCTTTAAAATATTCTATCTTTCAGATTACACCAACATGGAGGAATGGGAATACATGTATTTCCCCTTTCCTTTAAGTTCATGTATAGTTAGAAACTGGAAGTGTAGGTGTAGTGCCCCTTTGGGTGCAACCCCCCCCCCCCAAAAAAAAATGACTGAGTACTGTGGACTGTATTTCCCACAGTGGTCAGATAGGCAGAGAGATAGAGAGTATGTGGTCAGTAGATCAGCTGCCAGTCTACTTGTCATTTATAACATCAGGTATACCTGGGGAGTTCCAGAAGAACTTCTGGCCCTAAGTACTATGGCAGTCCATGACTAGGTTGGCTTGAGAGGCCACCAACAAGCATCAATCAATCCTCAATCTATGAGTTAGAGGTACATCTCTTTTTCTGTAGTTTGTTGCAAAAACTACAGTCTGTGATGAGATAAAACCCAGTCTAGTGATGAACTTCCTTCCCTCTTGGATGCAAGATTTGGAGGCATTTCAAAAAGTCACAAAGAACTTACAGGAAAAAGCAAATGAATATAGGACATTTCATTAACAGAAAGGATCATCTGTGTCAGTGATAACTGAGGGTAGGGAAAAGGGATAGGCACACCTATACAGTCAACATCTTATGTAATAGCATGCACTATCATGGGCACATGCCTATCCTGACAGCAGAGGCTTCTAAAAAAGCTGCTAATTTCTGTTTCTTGGAAAGGGTGGAACTTATCACAGCACACATCAGAGAGGCTGAGTGATGTCAGCTTTAATGTTATATGTGGGATAGAGATGAACTATCTGAAAAAATTCTCCCAAACATGAGCATATGAGAGTGCATATGTGTTGCAAGGGAAATAAAGTTCAGTTGTATAAGAACTTGCTGTAACAGTAAATGTCAAACACATCACTGATGCATTATTACTAGCCACTGGGATATCCCAACAAGGCATTAGGGGTCCTAACGGAGAGATGGAAAGTCAGCAAGCAAAGGAGAGTAGTAGTGCTGAAACTGATTTCATCCTCAAGTCTTGGCGAGTACCTTTGCGGGGTGGACCATGTTTTTCACAAAATCTCACCAAGGCAACAGTGATATAGAGACTATATTCATACAGCATATATCATGGACAGAAGTAAGTCAAAAACAAAAAAGCTGGGTGCACAAGACCTGGGACAAAAAAGTACCCAATCCTGGTAGGCGCACTGGTGCCAGGACTGGAAAAAATGACAGTGTAGAATCCTCAAAATATGGAAACATTCCTACAATGGGGCCAGGGCCAGGCCCAGGGGGAGGAGGCCCCCCCTGTTGTAGAAGGAAGTAGCAGTCCACAAAAATCACAAAAATTGATTGGCCAAAGAAGAGCCATAAAGATGATAGAGTGAACTATTATGAATAAGAAAGAAATTATGTATTGTTACTATTATGTAAAAAGCCCAGAATTTCCAGACACAAGATATACAAAACGATAAAGAGAGAAATTACAGGAAAGAAAAATACTTCCGCAGGAAAAACTGTCAGAAGATTCAAATAAGAATTTGCATTTATTAATACAACATATTTTTGAAAAGCAGTATATAGATCAAGAAACTTTGATCTGTTTGGAAAAAGAAGCATCTGAGGAAGTGCGAAAATATAAACAACAAAACCTAGAGATATGTGAAAAATATAAAAAAAGAAATATGGACAGGGGAAAGAAAGAGATTTGATATGGTGCAATATTTATGCAAAGGAGAAAGCCAAGTTAACTAATATACAGAAGGCAGTTTCAAAGACATTCGAACTGAAATAGAAGCAAAGGCATCCAGATATGGAAAATTTCACAATAAAAAAAATTAGTATCACAAAAATGTAATGTGGAAAAGAAGATTAGTACAGCAGAAGTTAAATAAATAGAAGTTGAAGTTATGGAGTGCCTGTAAAGTGAAGGATTTAATGTAGAAGGTCTAATACAGACTACATCACAGCATAATGGAGCGAGTCCCCAGAATAAGGAAAAGCAAGATCAGAAGACGTTAAGAAATATGGACATGGGAAAGGAAAGGGGATTTAATATGGTGTAATATTTATGCAAAGGAGAAAGCAAAACTAATACAGAAAGAGCAGTACCATAGATATTTGAAGAGAAATACAGGCAAAGGAATCCGGATATGGAAAACTTTACAATATAAAAAAGAAGAAGACTAAGAGGAAAAGTAGAAAAAGAGATGAGTAATGGAGAAGTCAAAGAAACAGAGACTGAGGTTATGGAGCAGCTGCAAAGAGGATTCAGTGTAGAAAATTGAATGTAGAAAGCATCACAATAGGATAGAGCAATGGATATCCAAATTAAGGGGAAACCAGTGGAACAGGAAGCAACTGGTCAGGTGCCATATAAAGATATTTTGGAACCTTCCACAGGAAACCAGTATAAACGTTCACTTGAAGCTAGACAGCAAGGAAAGGAACAGGAAACGGTGTAAACTCTGATGCAGTCAATGTTGAGGAGTGATAGAACACTGAGTTTCCATATGACTGAGCAACAGATGACACAGAATGAAACTGAAGAGAATGTGCCACAGGAAGATGCTATAGAACTTTCTATAGAATGCCCACAGGAAACGGAAAAAAAGGGATGTGCTCTCAGTTTGGAGGAAAATGAACTAAGACAAGAGTTGCTTGATTTAATGGACATGAATAGATATATTAAGATTAATGAGAGAAATAGACTGCAGAAGTTCAATAAAACCCCAAAAGTAAGAAGTCTGATAAAACAAATGAATGCAGTAATTAGGACTGTCCATAGAGATCCATGTGATACAACAGAAGTAAACAGGATATACTACTGTGCTGCTAAAGTAATAACTGATAAAAGTTCTACCACAAGATCACAGGGTAGTGAGGGAAAGGAAGAGGAGAAATCAAATACCATCATGGAAGTATCGAATAGAGAAAACTATAAAGCAGTTAAGACTAGAAGTATCACTGTTAGAAGATTATAGAAGAGGGAATAGATCAACAAAAATACTAAAAAAGACAGATGTGATTAAAGCAATGCACAGTATTAGAACAGACCAGGATCTATCATGCACTATCACAAATAAACTAAAAATTTCAGCACTGGAGGAAAAACTTAGAAGATACTCAGATAAATATAAGGGAAAAGTACAAAATAAGCAATTTATTGATGACCCAAAAATATTTTAGAGAATTGGGAAATAAGGCAAAAGGAATTGAAAGACCGCGAAAAAAAGAGGAAGTAGATACATTTTGGAGAAGTATCTATGAAGATACTGTGGAACATAACGATGCTAAATGGCTTGAAGTAGTAAAAGAAGGAATCAGTTTAACGGTACAGGATATGAAATGGGATGAAGTGACAGAGAGATTTTAACAAAGTTGAGAAAAGACTCTAGCTGGAAAACCCCAGGCCTAGATGCAGTACCTAACTTTTGGTTCAAAGTATTAACATCTTTGCACGAGGATCTAGCCATGAGTAAGAACTATTTATATGCGCACCCCAAACAGACATCACACTGGCTAACTACAAGCAAAGCAATGCTCTTACTTAACAGTGAACCTGCAAGCTACTCTAAAAATTATAAACCAATAACTTGCCTTCCGACGACATACAAACTATACATGGGAATTGATGCTGACAGAGTTTATAGTCATTTAGAAGAAAACTCAATTATGGCAGTAGAACAAAAGGGCAATAAAAAGTCATATGGAACAAAGGATAATTTGTTGTTAACGTTATAATGGAGAACTGTAAAAAGGGGAATAGTCTAAGTTTGGTATGGATTGACTACAAAAAAGCATTTGATAGTATCTCACATTCATGGATAAGTGTGTGTTTAATAATGTACAAGATAAACCCTACACTGACTGACTACATTACAGTAACCATGAAACAATGGCAGACCACTTTGCAATTAAGCCATGATAAAGGACGGATTACTATCCCAGGGATAAAAATTCAAAGGGGGGTATTTATGGGTGACTGTCACCATTGCTATTCTGCCTTTCCCTTAAGCTGTTTACTTAACAGCTTAGGGCATGGCTACAATTTGGCTCCAAGAAAACAAAGTCTAATGACTTATCTTCCCTGTTGATGATTTAAAACTGTATAGCTCATCAGATGAGGAACTGAAAGCACAGCTGCAGGTTGTCAAAACTTTTTCAGATGATATTAGAATGTCATTTGGTCTCGATAAATATGCAAAAGCAACCTTTAAAGCAGGAAAACTGCAGCACCAGGGAAAACATCAGTTTGAGACAAGAATGTGATATAAAAGAACTTGAGCAAGAGGGATTATATAAATACTTGGGAATTGAAGGATCAGCAATAAAACATGAACAAATGCGAATAAAACTCAGTAAGGAATACTTTAGAAGACTTAAATTAATCCTGAGAACAGCAATGACATCTAGGAACAAGACCCAAGCTATAACTCAGTTTGATCTTCCTGTCCTAACATACAGCTTTGGAGTGATCGACTGGATTAGATATTAAAACAAGAAGGATGCTACATACTTCACCAAATGATTTATAAAATTCAGTGTATACCAAGACTATATATTCCCCTTTCCAAAGGAGGGATGGCTCTCCTTGAAATTGATTACATGTATAGATCTGCAATCGTGGGACTCCACACATCTACTGACCTCACAAGATCCAAATGTGGTGAAAGTTTTGAAATATGAGAATAAATCTAAAATGACTTCTCTGCTAAATTTAGCAGAAGCATACAGATGTCAAGCAGGAATGGAAATCAAACCGGAAGTAGATAAAAACCAGGCAGAAACTGAATGCGCCAAAAAACAAAAGAAAGAATATAAGGTGAAGGACCAGATGAGAAGGCAAGAAATGTGGAAAAAACATAAATATAGTTGAAAGTATTGAAAACTTCTGGAAGAGCCTCATGTTGATCAAGAACGAATGCAGGAATGGTTAAGGAGAGGGGAATTCAAACCAAGAAATGAAAGGTTAATATTGGCAGCCCAAGATGGTGGGCTACGTACACACTAGTTTACAAAGTCCATTGAACATGTGGGAGAAACAGACAAATGTAGGTTTTGTAAAACTGAATTGGAAACTGTCACACACCTTGTTGTGACACACTAATGGCAGGAGGACTGTATACTGAAAGGCATAATAATATGGCAAGACTGTTGCACTGGGGATTGTGCAAACATTAAGGTACTGAAGTTGCTGAAAAACACTGAAAACATGAGCCATAAAGCATCACAGAAAATTATGAAGTTTACATCACATGGGATCACTCATTACCAACAGTTCAAATGATAGATGGTAGAAAACCAGATATAGTGGTCCAAGAAAAGAAGACAAAAGTAGCACTGATTATTGAAATTGCCACACCCAGCGACTACAGCGTCTTGCATACAGACACAAAGTCATAAAATATCAGGATCTGCAGGCAGAAATGAGAGCAATGTGGAAGAAAGATACCCAGACAGTTCCAATAGTAGTAGGAGCAACGGGTCTTATAAAAAAGAATTTACAATCGTATTTAGATGTGCTACCAATACATGCAACTCCATACGAATTGCAGAAGTCATTACTGGGCACATTGCGGGTGCTGTGAAGAGCACTACTGGCTGAATCAAAGACTGAAACAATACTAATTTCAGGAACTTTAATCATACTTTGACTTAGGAATGGGGTCCATTCCCATCATGGTATTAGAAACCCAAAAGACTTGGTGAAATTAAAAAGGCATATGACAGTGCATATGTGCTACAAGCGAAACAGTATAATTGTATAAGAACTTGCCATAACTGTAAATGTCATACAGACCACTGGTACAGTATTACTGGCCATTGGGATATACCACCAGGGACAGCCTTACATCCAGCCAGAACCCTGATGTCTAGGCATCATCTTCTTGCATTCTATGTCCGATGTATGATTAGTGTGTGTCAAGACTAAGTGGCACATTAGGGATGTAAGGGCATGAATTACCTCAGGACTGCCTTGCTCCAGCCCAGAAAGCCAAGACGGCAAAAAACAAGGTGCTACCAAAAACATATATCATCCTAAAGAAGGGAGAGGGAAAGGATATCACCACGGTCTAAACAGAAAAAAGAACAAAACAGGAGGAAGGAGGGAGGGATGTAAAATGGCAACAGTAATCAGTTGGACTTTTACTGTTATGGTAAGTTCTTACAAAACTGCAATACATCCTCCCTATGATATGCTGTATTATTACTAGCCATCGGGAAGAGTCCCAAAACTTTGAGTGTTTTGGGAGGTGGAGTGAGAAATGCTGCTGGAATGTATGATTCCTTGTTAGATGGACCTAGCAACTCTAGCTGCAGCTCTAGCCATGGCATCATTCTTGTAATGCTTGGTAAAAGTATGTACAGAGGATCAAGAAGCAGTATCCAAAACTGATCTGAAATCAAGAACATTGAAAAAGGCTCCAGAAGATGTAACAGCTCTAATTATGCAGCTCCTTAACATGAAAGGTACAACAGAAAGATTGCAGAAGAGATCCAATTACAAATAGCTTGCTTAGAAAGTGGCAGACTCAACATTTTATTCTGAAGGAAATGAAAAGCTGGGCTGATTTTCTGATAAACTTAGTTTTTTAAAGGTAAAATCTCAACTGCCTATGAACATCTAAAGAGAGCAGAATTTTTCTTCCCTTGTTTTCAGGGTACGGAAAAATGTAGGGAAATTAACAAGACTGGTACAAAGACAGCTCACTGACCAACGTAAGCATAAAAGAAAGGTTAGTCCTGAGCATAACCCTCTCTTTCTAAAATTAAAAAAAAAAATTGACAGACTGCAGTTCATAGACCTTTTTGGCATAGCTAAGAGCCGCTAGCAAGACCATCTTCCAAGTAGAAGACTTTAGACGAGCAGAGGAAGCAGGCTCAAAGGGGGAAGACTCAACTTCTCCTTGACATAATTCAAGTGCCAAGGTGGAAAAACTGATTTTCTAGGGGGCATGAGGTGAAGGACACATTTTAAAAACCAACCTCAAAACATGGACAAAGGTGAATAAAAAGGAAGGCAGACAGGAATGGCTGACAGATGTGTGTTTATGGAAGAATATGCCAACCCTGAATTGAGCTCACACAAGATCGAATGAGAGGAATACCCACTTCATAATGGTCCTGATTCTTCTTGTGACACCACTTAAAATTTTCTTGTAGCAGGTCTCCTAGACTCCTGTAATACCTGAACATCCTCTGAAAACTGGTGTCTAAATGGTATTAGAATCTGATCATATAGAGGGTTATACTCATTGTCTGGAGAGCTGAATGAATTAAAGAGCTCTTGCTGTGTGAGCAAGTCCCTCCTGTGAGATGACTAGTCATGACTGCCCTGGGCCAGATGAAAGAAAATGAAGGACCAATGCTATATGGGCCATATGGGTGTCGTCAGCATGGTTTTAAGCTGGTCCTTTTTGATTTTCTGGAAAATCTTTGGAATCGGGGGTATGGGAGGAGAAAGTGTAAAGGAATCTCTCCTTCAAGAAAAATGACATGATATCCATTCTCCTAAGCCTCTGGACATGGAATCCTTGGGAGAAAAAAAAACAGCCTGAGCTGCCTGCTCTGGTTGGATGCAAAAAGATCTATCTGAGGAGTACAATCTGTAGGAAGACCTCTCTGTTCAACATCCAGTTGTGAGGTTCTGCCTGGAATCTACACATGTAATCTGCCAATGAACTGTTCTCCGAAGAAATGTAAAATATTTGGAGACACAAATAGTGCTAATCTGCAAAGGCAGTAAGATCTTGTCCCACCTTGCTTACGTACCACATAACAATGATGTTTGTCTTTAAATATCCGAAGAGTACTTGGAGACCAGAGGTGATGCAGGGATTACAAAGCTATAATTACTGCTTTCAATTTACATGGCCTTTCCTGACCTTCTTGGACCATACACCCAGGACCTTTACATTTGTGGAACAGGCTCTCCAAGCCAGGCCTAAAGCATCAGTGAAGAGATCTTGGCAAGGGGAAAGAACTAGAAAGGGCACACCTTGACTGGGAGACATCTGGGTGTTCCACTAATAAAGCTCTATTTTGATGAATGGCAAGACAGGAACTGGGAAGTTCAGAGAATAACAGTGTTGCATCTAGACTGAGTTTTGATACTACTGAATCTTCCTCATGTAGAGTCTGGCCCAAATAATCATAACCATAATGAAGGCATTAAAACCAAACACTCTCAAGATCTCTCTAGCTGATATAAAATATTGCATATAACTATTAAGAATCAAATCAGAGGAAGTTAAAAAATATTGAGAAGAGACTGGAAAAGCAATTTAAGAGAACAATGGGAAGACATATGAAAGGCTCCCAAGTAAGCAACAAACTGTAGAAAATTTAGGATCTTTGCTTGAAAGTGTTTGCATAGGTATTTTTATACCCCAAACTTCAAATAATTTTCCTCACATAGGACAGCAAATGCTGGAGGTATGATGGGGAAGAAAAAGACAAATGGGAACATATGTTTTGGGAGCGAAATGAGTTGGTAGATTTTACTCTGTCAGAAATATTGGGAAAGCAAATGCCTGTAATTAAGGAAATGATTATTTTGAGCTGGGACACTGGATCTGAATTGCTTAGACATAGTAAGGCCTTATTAAGTTCAATTTTGTCTGCTACCAAAAAGCAATTACTAGAAAATGGAAACCAAAGAGTAAACCCACTTTAAAGTACTGAACATTATAAGAGAGAAAAAAACTGGAAGACATCTTTAGAAAAGTGGAGGAGCAAATTATATACAAATAAGACAAAAATTGTGGGAACAATACAAGCAGAATAATGTCCAAGAGGAGGAGAAGTGAGGTATTAAGGAAGGCAAGAATTAAGCAGTTTATGTAATGTTGGACTGATGATAGTTAATAAAATATATGTGATATTTAATGTATGCAGATGGAAAAAGAAGTTATGTACCTACCATAACGTTCCATGTTAGTTGTCTTCATCTCGCTCGCCTTCTTTCTTGCTGGTTGGGATCGGAGCCGATCCTTGGCTCTGACTCGGCCATCTTCTATAGCTCGAGAGCGGTTTACTGGCTCGAGGCTACCCCTTATCCCATGATTCCTAGCGCTAGCTACCTAGATCTCGTTTGAAACAGCTAACCCTAGCCATAGCTAGAGAATGAACCTCTCCAAACAAAATGTTGAGCACACCTGTCATACTCTAAGTCCGTAGAGGAAACAACCAGAGAACACTCAGCCAGTGAAACTTGAACTCCTCTCGGTCCAATAGGATAGGGGGATGGAGGGTGGGGCGCAAGAAAGAAGGCGAGATGAAGACAACTAACATGGAATGTTATGGTAGGTACATAACTTCTTTATGTTAAGTTGTCTGGTTGGGACAGCGTCCCTAGCACCTACAATCCTGGGCGGCTCATTGGAACAGACTTTTCAGAACAGTGAAACCAAAGTTAGCTCTGCTCCTGGAGACCATATCTAGCTTGTAATGAGAAATAAAGGTATGAGGGTTTGCCCATGTAGCAGCTGCACAGATAGAGTCCATGGGCAATCTAGACTGAAAGGCTACAGAGGTGGCCAAAGCCCTAGTAGAATGACCTTTTGATTTGATAGATAACTCTTTGCTTCTCAGTTGATAGATGAAAGTAATAATGTGAGACAACCATCTGGATAAGGTCACTTTGGAAACTGTGAGACCTTGTTTGCCCAGAGCATAGGAAAGGAATAGTTGGTCCGACTTCCTTATATCTTTTGTCCTATGCAGGTAAAAAAGCAATTGTCTATGAACATCCAATTGATGTAATTTGTATTCTGCCTTGTTGGTGTGGTTAGGAAAGAATACAGGTAGGTCTATAGATTGGTTTAAATTATTTTCTGAGCAGACTTTAGGAAGGAAAGAGGGATTAGTCCTCAGAGCAACCCTGTCCTTATGAAAAACTAAGTATGGAGGACGGACACATAGTGCCTGAAGTTCAGGGACGCGTCTGGCTGAAGTAATAGCTACCAGAAAGAGAGTTTTCCAAGATAGGAACTTAATGGGGCAGGACGATGCAGGTTCAAAAGGGGGCATAACTAAGGAGGTTATTACCAAGTTTGGTACCAAGGAGGAGGGGGATCTCTCACTGTGGGTCTAAGGAGAGTAGTCCCTCTTAGAAAAGCTTTACATAGCTTATGAGACATAATGTTTGCATTACGCAACCCAGCATGAAAGTTTGAGATGGCCGCTAATTGAACCCCGATTGTAGCAGAAGCGGACCCAGAATGAAAAAGTTCTGCTAAGAACTCCAAGATTTCGTGGACTGGGGCTGAAAAGGGATCTATGTTCCTAGCCTCTGCCCAAAAAGAAAAACATTTCCATTTGCTAGCATAAGTCCTTCTAGTGGCGGACTTGTGAGAGGAGACAATAATTTCACGTACAGCCGGGGAAATGCTGGGAAGCCTGGCTAAGGTTGGAAGTGGAGCAACCAAGCTGTGAGCTGGAGTGTTTGAAGGGATTGATCTAGCCCGCCTGATTGATGAATCAGTAGGTCTGGAATCGGATCCGAATCCAAGGCTGCTCGAGAAGGTAATGGTGCAGGAATGGGAACCCATACCTGTCAAGGCCAGTAGGGGGCAATGAGGATCATTCTGCAACCCAATGACACTGCTTTCTGTATGAGTTTCGGTATCAGGGGAAACGGAGGGAAGGCATAAAGAAGTCCCTGAGGCCAATCGTGGACTAGAGCGTCTCTGGGAGAATGACCAGGAAGCAGAAGAAGGGAGAAGTAGTTGCTGCATTTGCTGTTGAAGGGGGTGGCAAAAAGGTCACAGCAAGGCTGTCCCAATTTGCGGAAGATCAGATCCGCAACTACCTGGTTCAGAGACCACTCGTGAGGCATGAGAATAGTGCTGCTGAGCCTGTCCGCTATGATGTTGGACCTCCCAGGGATGTGGGTCGCAATCAGAAATCGTTGGGAGGAAATCGCCCACTGCCAGAGTCTGAGTGCATCTCGACATAGGGGGTAGGACCTGGTTCCGCCCTGCTTGTTGATGTACCACACCACTGACATGTTGTCCGTTTGAACTGCAATGGTCCCAGAAGGAAGAGAGTCCTGAAGAGCTTGCAACGCTAAGAGAACGGCTCTCATCTCTAAGACGTTTATATGCAGATGGTACTCGTGAGGCTGCCAAGTGCCTTGGACTGTCCTGCCCTGATAATGCCCACCCCCCACCTTATCAGGGGGGCATCCGTGGTCACTGTTGCAACCGGAGGGGGCTGAATGAAGGGTCTGCCCTGAGACACTAGTGGGGAGACCATCCACCATGAAAGTTGCCTTTTGCATGCTTCTGTAATCATAATCATGTGAGACATAGGAAGCTGTTGGAAAGACCACTGTGTGAACAGAAGCCACTGAAGGATTCTCATGTGAAAGTGGACCAGAGGGATTAGGAGAATTGCTGTTGCCAAGGAACCCAGAGTTTGAAGGATGGATCTGACTTGGATCCTTTTGCTCTGCATTAGAATTTGTACTTGCTGGCGAATTAACGGTACCCTGTCTGGCGGAAGCCTTCCGGACATGTTCCTTGTGTCTAAGTATGCTCCTATATAGGTGATAGATTGACAGGGCAACAAAGCAAATTTTTCGAAGTTTATTGTAATGCCTAGCTGGGAGCAAATTGTGATTGTGTAGTCCCTGGCTTGCATAAGTTGATGCCTGGTAGTAGCAGTGAAGAGCCAGTCATCTAGATATGGAAACACCCGGAATCCTTGACGTCTCAGGTGAGCCGTGACTACTGCCATACATTTGGTGAACACCCTGGGGGCTGTGGTGAGACCAAAGGGCAGAGCTCTGAACTGGTAATGACTGGCTCCCAGCCAGAAGCGAAGGAATCTCCTGGAGCGCCTGTCCATTTTGATGTGATAGTACGCATCCTGAAGATCTATGGAACACATCCAACTGCCTGACCCAGAAAGGGTAGAATGGACTGTAGCGTGACCATCCGAAACTTTGTTCTTTGAACAGACTTGTTTAGTCTGCTGAGATCCAGAATCAGTCTCCAGTCCCGTCTTTTTTGGTACCAAAAAGAACCTTGAGTAAGTTTCGGATGCGTGTTGATCTGCCGGGACTTCCTGGATGACTCTTTTTCTAGCAGTTTTGAAACTTCTATGACTGCTTGGTCCCTCAGATTGGGTGGAACATCTGGAAGGGATTTGCTTGACGGTAAGGGGGGCTGAGAGAAAGGGATTTTGTAACCACCAGATATAAATGACTGTACCCATTTGTATTGCGTTAAACTTTGCCAGGCTTTTGGGTACAGTGAAAGTCTTCCCCCGACTGCCTCCAGAGACGGGCAGCCAAGCAACCCTTCACAGATGCTGGAAGGGCTTCTCAGAGAAGGATTCTCTGCTGTCCTGGTTCTGCGGACTCCCTCTGCCACGAGGGCGGCATCTGTTGTTGTTGTTTCCTCCTCTGCCTCTGATGGAAAAATCGCTACTTGTGTCAGGCAGGGCTCCCTGGGATTTTCGGAACCACATTTTACCACTCTTCTGACCCTTGGGGTATGGTCTGGAAGGAGTGGAAAAACAGACTCCCACGGCAGAGAGAGTCTTGCCTTCTTGCTCACACCTAGTCAAAGTGTCTTTCACCTGTGGTCTAAAAAGAAAGGAACCGTCAAAGGGGGTGTTGGTGAATGATGCTCTAAAGGGTTCCGAAAAATTACACAGCCGCATCCATGCGTGTCTCCTAAGGGCCACGCCTGTACCTGTGGCTCTACTCGCACCATCGGCTGCATAGGAAATGAACCTCATGGAGGAGTTGACTACAGAATTAAGGGTCGCTAGCTGGGAAGCCCCTTTAGCTGATGGATCTTGAAGGGTATCTCCGAGCTCTTTAAGGAGATCCCTCTGAAGCCGGGTAAAATGGCAAATGTAATTCAATGACATCATAGAAAAGGTTGCTGAGGCAAACATTCGCTTCCCATATGCATCCATAGTCCTAGACTCCTTGTTAGGAGGATGGACAGACGAAGAAGTTTCCGCTAATTCCTTTTTAGTGGCTGCTGCTACCACCATGGCATCCACAGGAACACCTTTGGTAAGGAACTGCTTATCAAGGGGTGCAGTGATAAACTTGCTAGGTCTCCTCGGGGTTGGTTCCACTGTGCCCGGGGCTGACCAAGCCTTTTGAGCCACCACAGACATGAGTGGATCAAAAGGCAGAGAAACCCAAGAGGTGGAAGGTCGGGAACCGAACGCATCCAGGAATACAGACTCATCCTCGGTAGGGGCTAGGGGACTCCAGTTCCCACCTCTGCTTAAGCATTTCTAGGATGTCCGAGAAGGAAACATCTTCAGAGGGGGACTTCGGGGACCCTTCCGAATAATCTAAGTCTGTATCAGAAGTGACAGACTCGGGGGAGTCAATGTGCTTCCTCTTGCACTTCTTCTTACGAGGGGGCATCTCTGAATGATCAAGGGAGGCCTCAGAAGAAGAGGAAACACCCAATGGGGGTGCCATAGAGAGCCGGCTCCCCATGCTTGGGTTCTGGAGGAGGAGCAGAGGTTGTCGCAGGCACTACAGGGGATGGAGTCTGTGGGGTCGATCGTGGAGCTGACTCAGAGACCAGCACACTCCTCATTACATCGAAGGCATCCCTGCCACGATGCACAGAAGGATCCGGTTCCGAGGAAATCAGAATCCTTCTCCGCCCCGAGGGAGATGGCTCTGAGGCCGATGTAGGAGACGAACTCACCTGCGCCGAAGCTCCGAGAGGGAGAATGGGGTCGGACTAGGGTCTGATGCCACTCGCCCCCTCGGAGCCGACGAGGGAACCTCGGTGCCCAGATAGGAATCGGAGCAGATGGAACCAAAGGAGAAATAGTTATCGGAGCCGACGGTTCCACAATTCGAACCCCAACGAACTCCGGCTCCAAGCTCAAAGGAGTCGGAGGAGGAACATCGATAGAAGTGGACGGAGCTGACACCTGTTGTGGAGGGCTGGACAACATCTTGGCAAGTGCCTGTGACTTCAGCAACCTACTGACCACTCTCTCCAAGTCGTGATCCAAGAGCCTAGAAGACCGAGAGGAGTGGAGTGGGAAGATCTGTGACTGCGTTCACTCTGAAGCAGGGGAGACTGAGGAGCTGAATGTATGGACTCCAGAGAAGGGGACCTCAGCCTCTTGTGGCTTCGCGACGGCTCCGAAGATGCTGATGGAGCTGACGGGGAGATAGTCTCATTGATTCCAGCCGGAACCGAAGTGGCAGGTAAACTCTGAACCAATGATGGCTCCGAGCTTGGAGCCGACAATTTGGTCGGTTTTGGGGATTTCACAGGCTGAGCCTTGGCCGGTGAATCCTGGGGCTTTAAAAGACCCATAAGAATAAGCTTATTTTTACGCTCCTGCAGAACTTTTGGACTAAATGCATGGCAAATAGAACAAGAGTCCTGCAGGTGCACTCCATCTAAGCAGTAGACGCAAGAAGTGTGCCCACCTGTCAGAGACATTTTCTGACAGCATGAGTCACACTTCTTGAATCCCGAAACCTTGGACTCTCTAGACATCCTGTATCCGAAAAAATACCTGAAAAGATACTACTCTGATCTTAGCCAAAAAAACGAAAGGCTAACAAAATACCACAACACCAATAACAGCAAAAAGAGAAAAACACACAGTTAAAGCTAAAGATTTTTTTTTTTTTTTAAACTAGGAAGCCTCTAACTTAAACGGCTACCTAAAGGAAGATAGAAGGCCTTGAAAACTAAGCGCTACCTGACAGAAAGGGATAGGAGGGGGAGAACTCTCTAATTTAAACGAGTTCTAAGGAGGGAAAACTACAACATACTTAGCTAACACCACAAGATATAGAAACTAAAACTAACAACTCCCAAAAAAAACACTATCTTAGCTAGAAAAGTTCAATAAGAAACTTAATACAAGCCTGAGGCAGTAAAAATGACACCTCGCAGCTGAAGCTGCAAACGAGATCTGGGTAGCTAGTGCTAGGCATCATGGGATAAGGGGTAGCCTTGAGCCAGTAAACAGCTCTCGCGCTATAGAAAATGGCCGAGTCGGAGCCGAGGATCGGCTCCGATCCCAACCAGCAAGAACGAAGGCGAGACAGACAACTTAACAGCAAATGTTAATATGGTATGAGTGGTCTGGAATTCACTGGAGAAAAAATGGCAAAGGAATCAAGGTATTGGGAGCAAATAATTAGAGAGGGAAAGGTAATAAAATAGAAAGAGGACAAGAATAGATTCTGACTGCAGGCTAGAGAATGCCTTCCCTATTAAAGATTGATATCAGAGTATAGGAAAAGAGAAAGGAAGAGGAGGATACTAAGTGAAAGACCACAACTGGTAAGAGTTCTTAGTACATTCTAGAACAGAAGCTATTAAAAAAGGGATAATTAGTAGGGCATATAAAATATTGCATGATAACTATAGGAATCAATCAGAGGAGGTTGGAAAGGATTGGAATGAGAGATAGGATAAACATTTCACAAAAAAACAATGGGAGGATATATGCATAGCTCCCAGATATGTAACAAAGTCTAGAAGATTTAGGATTTTTGCCTGGAAGGTATTTTTATACTCCAAGCAAACTCCAAAGAATTTTTCCTCAGGTAGACTGCACATGTTTGAAGGGAGATGGAGAAGAAATAGGTAATTGGCATACCTCTCAACCTCTTAGCCCATGAAATCTGGACAGTGCCTAACATAAAGGGGGAGACAAAGGCCCAAATATAGGGACAAGGGTTACATATTTCTCTTATCAACTTAGAAAGTTGCTAAAATAACACGGTTTGTGTTAAAATGCATTTGCTGAAGGATATGAAGTCTAAATCTCAAGTGCATGTCATTATTTAGTGATTTCGTTCATCAGATCATCGCAGTGATTTGCCAGAAAACCACAAGTAAGATGAACAGATGAAAATTATGAGGCGAAAATCTGGACAGTTGAGAAGTATGGTAATTGGGTACAAACTTTTAGGGGAGTGTAATGAGTTGGCAGACTTTAAAAATTCCCTACAGACTACTCTGTCAAAAAAAAAAAAAAAAAAAAAACTGAGTGAGCAAATTGGTGCAACTAAGGAAATTTTTTTTTTGACCTGCAATTGCATAGACATAGTAAGGCCCCGCTGAGCTTAATTCTGGTGGCTGCTAGAAAATGGAAATCAGTCTAAATCAACCACACTGCAGGTAGTAAATATGGTAACAGAGATGAAAGAACTGGAACTGGGATCTTTAGAAAAGGGTAGGAGCAAACTACATGGAAAAATAATTGTGGAACAATACATGGAGAATAATGTTTTGGAGGAGGAATAAGGTTTAAAGGAAGGCAGGAAATGAATGAGCTATGTAAACTTTGATTGACATTGACTGTAGAGAAGATTATACTTGACATATAATGTTTGCAACTGAAAATATGTCAAGATAGTTTCTTTATTTACATAAATGTATGTCTGCCTAAGTCATAAGTGATAATTCAGTAGATGTTTCTTGTTTAAACAAATATATTTTATCTTTTCTGTTAATGCATGTTTGTCTATTAATGGTGTTAAAAAAAAATCTTTCTTGCCAAGATCAACATCAAAGGGAAGAAGGGACTGAACATATTCCTTTAGGACAGTCACTTTTTCCTGAGGAAGAAAGGCAGTCTCTGAAGACCTCCTGGGAGGGAACCAGACTGATTTTTTTATGTTTAGGGTGAACTCCAGAGAGAGAGAGCAAGACAGAAGCAGATTTATTGTAAAGCTGAACGTCTTTCATGTAGGAGTCTGAATGAAGAAATCACTGTTGTAAGGGAAATCTGTAATCTGCAAAAATCAACTAGAGTTAGGCACTTTGCAAAGACTTTGGTTCTACAGAGAGCCCAAAGGGCAAAGCACAACTAAAAATGATATTCTGAAATAGAAAATCTTAAAAGCTTTCAGTTGTATGGATCAGAATATGGAGAAATGCACCTTTTACATCCAAGGTAATTAAAAAGACTTGAGGCACCATCATTAGAAGCAAAGACTGCAGAGCAAGAAGTATTTTGAATTTTGTGACTCTTAGAAACACATTGAGAAGGGACAATTCCAGAATACATCTCAATTTTCCCTCGCTTCTCGGGAGGATTGAGACCTATTTAGAAAACATGAGCCCGTTCTATCATGCCACAGAGAAGTAATCCCTTCAAAAATGGACGGATTAAATGAAGCGGGCTTGATGGCAGAGAAGAATGTCTAATCAGTGATGAAGTGAAAACTGTGACATCTTCAAACCATTTTGAATGGTACAAAGAACCCAGCAGTCTCCAGTGATTGACTCCCAAGCTGAAAGGGATACGGAAAGTTACTTTGAAAGAGGAGTCAAGGGTAGACCAAGGCGGGGAGAGATAATGGGAAGCAAATAGTCACAAGGAAGCCGAATGATCAGGAAATGGAGGATTAGACCTTTTAAATGCCTGAACAGATTTGTCCTGAGCCCTCTTTTCTGAATACCTTTTAACCCTTTGGGGGGGCCAGCCTTGGAAGGATAGGTCATTTGACATTTAGGGACCAAAGAAAGATTGATTTGTTTAAAATCCTGCAATATCTTGCCTCACTCCTGAAGGTTCTTAAAAATGCCATCAGCAGCAGGACAAAACAGAGTATCCCTATTCAGAGGAGTGTCCAAGAGTTTAGATTAACATCTTCAGGATGTAATTGGAGCCTAGGCCAAGAGAACCTCTTCAGAATAGAACCAGTAGCAGCTGCTATGGAAGAAAAATCAGCTGCATCACAGTGACATTTAATAGAATGGTTTACAACCAGAGAAGCAGCACTAAGGAAAGAAACAGCAGAAGACTTACCATCAAGGCATATCAGACAAAAGTTTACCCAGGTCCCCCAAACAGAAATAAATAAAAGTTATGTACTCACCATAATGATAGATCTGTGTTGCTGTCTGTCTGGTTCAACCTGTGGGACATCGGATTTGACACCAGCCAATTCTAAAGTCTTTAGCCTATTTGGCTTCACCTCCCTTACCCATACCTCTCTGCTCCTTCATCAACTCCCCAGATTGAGTTTGCCCCATGAGAGAAATCATTATGAGAAAACATATAATTCTGGAAATTAACCTTCTATAAATTTGAATAATGCAACCAAGGAGAAAGCAAGACACCATAAGATGAGAACAACCTCCTCTGTCCAGTCATTTCAGGAAGAAAATTTGCTAAGTCAACAAGAAGGGAAGGTTGAACCAGAGAGACATGTATCTACCGTTATGGTGAGCAGATAACTTTTTCATCCAATGTTGTCTGCTCTGTCTGGCTTCAACCTGTGGAACAGAGTCCCCAGCCATGAACATTCCTTGGGGGGGGGGGGGGTGGATAATGAAGGCTGCTCCATAACACAATGGAGCCAAAAGAAGCCCTGGATCTAAACGGAATATCCAGCTTATAATGCGACACAAAAGTGTGATAACCCAGCCAAACAGCAGCTGCACAAATATCATCCATTGGCAGTCTAGAAAGGAAAGCTGTAGAAGTAGCCACAGCCCTTGTTGAATGACCCTCAGGTTTGTGTAGAACAGTCTTGCCTTTCAATGAATATACAAACAAAATACAGTCCGACAGCCACTTGGATAAAGTTACTTTAGATACAGGAGAGCCTAGCCTGACTTTTGTAAAGGAGACAAACAACTGACTGGATTTTCTGAAAGTTTTGGTATGGTCCAAACAGAATCTCAATTGCCTATGTACATCCAAACAATGTAAAAGGTATTCATCTTTGTTGGAGAAATTTGGAAAAAACACAGGAAGGTGAATCAAACTGTTAAGGTTATTTTTGGGAGCTACATTAGCCAGAAAGGAAAGGTTCATATGAAGAGAAACCCTGTCTTTATGGAACACTAAATAAGGAGGTGAAGAATCAAGTTCTTGCAACTCTGAAAGCCTTCTTGGGGAGGTAAATATCACCACAAAGTTTTCCAAGAAAAGAGCTTCAAGTCCAAAGTAGCTGGAGGTTCAAATGGTGGGCCTACAATGACCTGTAGAATGAATGGCAGATCCCAGAGGGGAACTGGATCATGTACTGGGGGACAGAGTAGAAAAGTACCTTTGAAGAATGCATTGGAAATCCTGACAGAAGCCAAAGGCACACTATCTCTGCCAATGTGAAAGTTAGAAATGGTTGCTAACTGCACTTTAATAGTAGAAAAACTAGAACCTGAATGAAACAACTCGGCTAGAAAATCCAAAATGTTTCCAAAGGGGCAGAGAAAGTGTCGAGTCCTGAGCCTCCATCCACAGGACAAACCTTTTCCACTTACTGGAATACACTTTTCTAGTGGACTCCTTTTGTGAAGAAAACAACATATGGACAACAGCTTGCGAAAGCTTGACATTTCTGACCATCAAGGGAAATGGAAAAAACATGCATTTAACTTGAGGGACTGAAGATTGAGGGGATTCAGACCTGCTAGATGTGAAAAAAGATCTGGAAGGGGATCTAGTACCTGGGGGTGGTACTTCAGAAGAGGCTAAAGGAAGGGAAACCATATCTGACAAGGACACGAGTTTAACATCGAAGGCGGAGGCGGGGTGTCTTGGTTCTGAGGATCCCATAACCTGAGGGTACTAAAGACAGCCTCAAACCCAGGGGAGCCTCGCCTAGACCGAACGTTGAGATTGGAGCTGAACTGTCCAAAGCTGAGACCCTGAGTGGAAATGATTATCCTGAAGCAGGAACTGTTGATCCTGACCCAGAAACACCAACTTAAATGCCAAGACTCTTAGGTCCCAATGACTCAAACAAGTATAGGTCAAGGCTACCAAAGAAAAGGATGGAGCTGAAGATGACCAAGCTGTCAAGTCCAACCCACAAGGTAGAAATTTAGCCGGCCTCGAAGACCTTGAATCTGAGGGGGCAGAGGGAGGAAGCCAAAGACCCTGGTACCAGACCCAGACTCAATGGGATAAGGCCTAATTGCATCTGTGCCTGCAAAAAGGACATCAGCTGCTCCGTGCCTGCAAAAAGGACATCAGCTGCTCCAGATCAGAAGTTTTGATGTTGCTCTGCAACCTTGAAAACTGGATGGAAGAAGCCACCAAGGACAGCTTTGAAGGTCAATGAAAAGAAGATCCCGCATACCAGATCCAAGCTGGAGAGGCCATGAACCTGGGCATTAATGGTAAAGACCCTGGTGACCTAAGAGGTGGAGTGCTTGGAGAAAAAGGGGAATATGCCCTACCTGAAGGTGCCCATTTATCCAAGAAGGGGCTTGGGAAGCTTAGAGATAGAGAGGCGATCTTCCTTGATTTGAGGGCCAACAGCAATAGGCTCTGAGCTGGAGCTGGACTCTGAATGGCAGTTGAAAGTCAGGGCACCTTCAGATCTGGCGAGCCCGAGGGAGCAGATCCAATGGTTGAAGCCAAAGACCACTTACGCTCCCCTTTGACATGTCTGCAGTCTTGCTGTTGGGGCGTCTTGGACCCAGTCTTGGGAGCAAGGGGAGAAGCCACCCAAAAGACAGAAGCAAAAGAGCCTGATAGTAGAAACCCTTTCAACATTAACTTGGCCCTACACTTCTTGATAGCCTTAGTATCAAAACTCTCACAAATGGAGCATCCAGAATCCAGATGCTGGAGACCCAAAAAAACAGACACATTTTAAGCGTGTGTCCAGTGAAGGTAACTTGTGCTTACAGGAAATGCAGTTCTTAAAACCAATATCAGTTATCTAACCACAGAAACAACAACTGCAAAGTACAACACACTAACAATAGCTGGACAAAAGGGGTGGGAAGTGAAGACGGATGACACAACTGTAATTAATTACATATATGATTACCTAACTATCCTAGACAGAATAAAGGACAAAAAGGATCACTGAGGGTAAGGGAACAACAAATCTTACCAAACTACTGTGTTAACTTCTCTAATTAGAAAAAGTAAAGCAGAACCAAACACCAAGCTGCAAAGACAAGTGGTGGCACTCTATATCAGGGGAGTTGATAAAGGAGTTGGTAATTATGGGTAAGGGCGGTGGAGCCAAATGGAATAAAGACTTTAGAATTGCCTGGTGTCAGATCTGACTCGGATCCAAAGTCCCACAACTTGAAGCCACTCGAAGCTGACATCAGATCAAATATTTGGTCATATGTGTCTGATAATTAAGGCCACAAAATACCAGAGTGGAAGAGGTGTAAACCCTTTTTCCATACCTATCAGTATCCTTATTACCCTTATCATTTAGGAAGGGTATTGGAAAAGATAAGGGTTTAGTAGGCTTATAAGATTCTAGGTAAATAACAGCTGGGTCAGGGGAAGGATTCTTATATAAAAGCGAATGGGTGCGTGGCATGGAACTTGTTAAGACTTCTTGGAGGCTGGAGGTTAGGTCTCATATACTGGAGGGTTTCAGGACCCCCATATACATCAAGTCATAATACCTTTTCGGTATATCAGATGCCTTTGCATTGAAAATGCTACACCATCTTAAGTACTGTATCCATAAATGAAAGTTCCTCCAAGGGAAATCAGGAGACATGGTATCCTCTTCCTCACAGAATGAATCTGAGAAGAGTAAGCCAGGGAATCCCGATCCAAATTAGACTCTGCTTCTTCCAAACAAGAATCCTTCTGTCTCTTCAGAGGAAAAAAAGATTTGTGGGGAGCTTCAGAGACACCAATACCTTGTACTGCCCATGAGAAAATTCGCACCACTCTTTCTGAGGATCTCAGAAGGCCAGATGGGAAGGGGAGGTATACTTAGTCTTCTGCTTTTTCTTAGCGGGAAGATGAGCTTGCACATAATGAAGAGGCTCTGACCCTTGATGTAAGAATAATCCTGGTACTTTCTCTGACAAGAATTTGAGGAATGCCATCAGGTCCCTCAGAAATAATAAGCCTTGGTTCCCAATTCATGGCACAGGCAGCCATCTCATCATTCAGGGTGGACATGCTAAGGGGCTGTGCCATGTTGGTCTCTGGCAGGGTCACAACAGAGGGAGCAGCCAAAGTATCCAGACGGTCAGAGGACTCATCAAGAGAAAGAGCAGAGATATCCATGTCTGAATGGACAGCTGAAGTATTGGATTTTGTCTGTTTAAAATTCTTTTTCAGCTGACATGGAACGTCAATCTTTATTTTAATGTGTGCAAGCTCTTTTGAGTCTTTGATTTTTCTAAGTAAATGGCAAGAAATGAGAAATGGCTCCTGATGGTTTTATGGATAAAACAATATCATTTCTATAATCATGATTGGCTTCTAGGCAAAAAGGACATTTACTTTAGCTGTCCCTGAAGGAATCTGCCTCCCACAATTACATTTTCCCTTCCAAGTTTTCCCAATATGAATACTTACCTGCCCAGGGCAAGTGGAAATGGCAAATTGTACATCTGACAGGCTGACAAAAGACATGCAGGTTCATTCTTTGGGCTAGTGGCAAGAGAGCTGGAAGGTAATTTGTACCCATGCGATCCTTATCTGCCACGTAGCCTTGGCATGCTTTGGCCATATGTTGGACAAACGGCAAAACAGGAAGTTTTCTAAACTTTGGTATCCTGGCTGGATGTATGGCTATATCTGGTGAGATATCTCACTGTTTAGTACTACTGCAACAGTGATCATAGGAAGGATATTCTGTTTCACTGTTTTTCAACAAGCTCTCTCTCTTCCTTGATCATGGCAAAGGAATTGATAATCTTGACATGCTTCTTATCCATTTTTCCATGTCTCTTGGGAGAAAGGAAAGAAGTAATAGAAGAGTGATGGGACTGATGTTACTTGTGCCTTTAATCTTCTGCTGAAGGGTCAACAGCTGTGAATGCAGTGGTGCAGAAGTCATCAAATTTGGGACAAGAACTGTTATCTGGTCAGACACTTCCAAGCCTGCCAGACTGAACCAAGTAAAATTAGAAGAAAGATGCATGCCAATTAGGCTCTTACCTCATGTAAGCCAAAGAAAAGCTAGGCAATGAAGAGAAGCTGAGGACTGGAGACAGTATTACAAGTTCCAGCGGCTATCACTTTGTAAAAGTAGTAGTGGGTCTGTCTCCATCCATTCCACTGTTGACACTATTGCATCAAGATATGGCTGAAGTGGTCTAGACCACCACAGATACCAGCAACTCCTGTGGAAATCAGGTGACACCATAATCAGAGTCAACAAACATAACAGTGTCCATGAAGTGGTGACTACACAAGGAAAATCTGCACTAGGGCAAAAATTACCCATAGACTCAGTGACTGTCATCTCTCCTTAACATCAGCATTGAGGAAGTTTTGCCCAAATGGATGACGGTAGCCTAAAATGTCAGAAACACTGCTGAAATGGACTTTAGCTGGTTATGTTTATAGTATAAAGACAAGTTGGGCCTTCCAGTCTACTAATACACCTGCAACAATGACTACTGTTCTTTGTACTTCTAAAAGTCTTAACAGAGCTTTTTTGTGGTATGAAACCTTGCCCACTTGCTGTTGCATCTCAAAGGTTTTACCACTGTTCTCCCATCTTTAGCTTTGATCTTACCAAGAGGAAGTGGCCAGTGAAGAGGTTTTCCTTCCAAACAGTTTTGTGCCCAATGTTGTGCTTCAAGACATTTTGCTCCTCTAAACACACAAAAGCTGAAATTAGGGTAAGGACAGCTTTTAACGTTGTGTTGATAGTCAAAAAAAAAAAAAAAAAACTAAAATAAGATCTTGCAGCAGTATTTAGCACCTGAATGGGTATTTACTGTATGTGGAGTCCAGAGGAGGAAGAACATGAACATGACACTAGATGTGATGATTTGTTTTTTTGTTTGCTTGTTTGACATTTGTTGACCAGATATGTCCGACTGAGCATGAACCCTTTTTCAGGGGAAGCACGGGGAGAAAAGCTCCAATACAGAACACATTAAAGATACAAATAAAAATACTTATTGAGGATATACCAGCATTGAAAACAATCATTAATCTAAATAACATAGATAGGTATCATATGCAAACTAACAGAATTGTTTAATACAAAGACTAAAGGTCTTGTGTGACAGAAAAGAATTTGCAAGCATTTAGAGGCACTGCCCATTTCATGTACAGATACCAGTTGCGTGATGATGTCATGGACAATGTTAAATAGGACAGCTGAAGATCTACTGCTTGACAGAGAAACCCGCAGTATGGACAATTCTCAGAATACAGATCTGTGCTATGGCTTACAAATCCAAAAAGAACGTGCCCAATTACAAAGCAGCAACAGATTAAAGTAACACATTTACACTTGCAATAGGTCTTTATGAATGTCACACTCAGCATGCTTATTACACATGCAAAATGGCTTTGAAACAGACAGACAGTGAGGGGTGACTCTAGGTAAATTAAAAAGTCCTATTAATACTTGCAAAGAAAGTACCATGACAGATCAGATGTTTGTTGCATCTAGCAGCTCTGCAACATTTATTTTTCTAAAGTAACATCACCACTAAAACTGCGACAAGCACACCAATAAATGACATGTTATCAGTCTCACTGCAAGATTTGCATTGCATTCATTTCATTAAGTCATACAAAATTGCAAATAAACTACTTACTCACTTCAGCATGTAACTATGAAAACCATGCCATGACACAATAGGACACAAAAGCAGCATATCTGATGCATTTTTACAAAGCAGGTTGGTCAACTTGGGGCCCTAGTTAAAATAAATAACATATGAAAGTGGACCTTAACACTGTTTCCAAAGGCAAACAAAAATGTTTATGTCATGTCCTCATGTTTGTGAACAGCCCATAGTTCAAACACAAGCTGTATAAGTGGTTATAGCAAGGTTCTAATGACCACTTGCTCCTTCAGCAAGTATCCTTGAAGGTTCTGTATACTTGGCAGAAAAAAGGTAAAAGAGAGCTGGTACAAGTACTAAAAGCAGAAGTGACAAGTCCCGTTCAATGTTCTTCAGTCCAGTGATAGAGATAATCCCATAAGCGTGAAGCAGCCAGTGAATGATAAGAACAGCAAGTCTTTTCTTCTTGACTAGTAGATCCTTGAATGACTTTTAAGGGGATAAAAAATACATGTCACAAAATAATTCAAATAATGAATTACACAGTATATATCTGACAAGCAGTAAATGTGATTTTTAAGCAAATTAATTTTGTTGTTTCTTAATGAGCAATCATTACCAGTATGAAGAATAATTCTAAAAGATATGTTCATATCCATGCCAATTTTTATAATACAGAGTTCACTGGAAACAGGATGAAGTAGGGCAATTAAAAACTTAAGGAAGTAGAAAATTAAATGCAGTACAACAGTTCTTTCAAAAACAGCGGAAAACAAAGTTCCCTCCCCATAACTCATAAAAGACAAATGCCAGCTTGGCCTAACAGTTTGTCACATTCACCTAGACACCTAGTCTATGCTGAATCTGTAATCACTATATTTTCAAATATTACTTGTAATCACAAAAGGTCTGCTATAATTTCTTTGCATGCTTACTTCTCTCTCAAAATGTTTTTCAAGCTTTTATCCCTGGGCTTCTGCTGAAAAAGGGGTGTTGCATGAACCTGTCAGACCTTCTTGATAACCAAATGTAAATAAACAAATATGCAGTACAGCTTTCAATATATGGTAAAGAATATGATTCAAGGACTGGTAGGTACGGTGGCAGTCATTGCTCACATAACTAGATTTTAAACACTGAAGATTACTTATTTACCTAGATTGTTTAGTTCGCAGCTGTGAATGCAGTAATTACTCAGATCCAGTGAACCTTTTTCAGTCATGATCCAAGATCAAGTTGGTAGCAATACAATAAATTGTGAAAAACTCAAAGTAAACTGTTAGAAAGTGCTATACAAAAGTAAACTGAGCTGAAGGCAGTTGCAGAACAGTATAAGCAAAACAGCACATGGAGAAGACGGCTACAATCAGTGCAAAATGAGAGGTGACCAACTAGTCATTTTAAGGAAGATAACAATTCCATTTAAACACAGTAAGTAAAATAGAGAGGAGCTGCATCTGCAAATCAAAAATGTGAATAAGACAGGAGCATGACATGAAAATCTGGGCAATGTGGTTGAGAAGCACCAAATAATATGTTAGACATCGATGTAGCAAAAGGCTGTGTTACTAAGAGTGGCTAAATCAGAAAGGTTTATTGTATAAAGTTAGAATTTTAGCTCGATTTATATACATAGTTAAATTGGTAAATAAAGAATAACCATGAAACTGGAACCACACCAACGTATTTTAATTTAGCGCCGTCGTCTTGACAATGCAAAAGACTTATCAGAATAAAACATAATTTGAACAGCCACCTTATATACCATTCAAAAACACCTTATTGGACAACTACAGAAATTCATTCCACATTTAAAGATATAGTACAGTAAAATCCTGCATGAGATTATGTATGCAAAAAGCTAAAAATACATAACGCATAAACAAATTCAAACATTTTTTGCTTTTCCTGTATGGTTTTGTACAAAATACCATGCTAAAGATTAAGGAATGTGTTCACCAAGGAAAAAAACATTTTTTAAATATATGCTGTATGTTAACCACATAAGAAACTGCAATGATTTAATATTCAGAACTGGCTTTTAGTTTTAACACACTCTGAATGGAACATTGGTGATTCAGTCCAGGAGGGGTAACTGCATTTAGTTTAAGCTGCCATTGCAGTTCCCTGAACTCCAAAAATTCTTTATATGACCCCCCCCCCCCGGTCCAAAAGGCTGCAGAAGTAGCCATTGACCTAGTGGAATGAGGGTCAAAGTCTGCACTCTTGTGGCAGGACAGGGCTGACTTCACCTATGGGAGCTGGGAATTGCTGGTGGGAAAGCTCAATGTGTGCTTACCCGATTGGCTTTAAGGCATGGTTAGTGTAAAATTTGCTTTTTTTTTTTCTGATCATATACAAACATTAAGTTTGCATGAGTCTTGGCTCATTTATCCAGAGCTGGTCATCATTTAGTGTTGATATCAGAAATTTTGTGATGATTTTCATTATACTGTGAAAGTTTACTGTGCTATTTATTGTTTTTTTTTTCATTTCTGTAGAGTTTAAAATTGCATTTTCAAACTGCGGTATGGGTTGCAGTTCTGCAATGAAACACAATGTATCTAGTGATTCTTAAGGAGTGTTAGGCTTCTGTTTCTGTTTCCTTAACACTTGGCTCAAATCAGCCATTCTATGTTAACAGCATCAAAGTCTGCACTCCTGTGGCAGAACAGGGCTGATTTCATTTACCTGAGTTGGGTTGAGAATTGCTGGTGTAAAGCTCATTGTGCTCTTACTTGATGGCCTTATGGCACAGTTAGTGTAAAACTTGCATTTCTAATTGTATAGGCATGTATGTGAAATTGCTCTTTGCGCAGCGGTTGGTAGTGGGGAAGTAAATAGTGTGGGAAGAAATAGCCAGGGAACTGTTATGGCTAGGCTTGTATAGGTCCTTAGGGCCGATAGCACAGTACGAACCTATGAGCTTTCACCTGACCTGGAGACGACAAACATTTATCCTTATAGACCTGAAGGATGCACAAGGAAATCCATCTAGCGACAGTGACCATAGAGATAGGTTTACCCAAAAAGGGTTTAGAGAAGGACACAAACAATTGATCAGATTTACGAAAGGTTCTAGTCCTGTGTAAATAAAACAGCAACTGTCTATGAACATCCAACAAATGGAGTCTGTATTCCATTTTGTTACCAAAATTTGGAAAGAAAACAGGTAAGTTAATGGTCTGATTAATGTTAACTTGTGATGCCACAGTGTGAAGAAAGGACGGATTGGTACGAAGGGAAACCCTATCCTTACGGAAAATCATATATAGAACTTTAATAGACAACGCTTGTAGTTCTGAACCCCTTTTAGCAGAGGTGATAGCCACTAGAAATGCTGTTTTCCAAGACAAAAACTTAAGATCCGTGGTTGCTGCAGGTTCAAATGGCGGAGCGACCAAAGCTTGAAAAACCATAGTAAGGTCCCATAGGGGAACAGGATCCTTGACCAGGGGGCGTAATGGGAAAGTACCTTTACTAAAGGCTTTACACAGTCTGGAAGAGGCTAGAGAAGCAGAATTCTCACCCACATGAAAATGAGAGATGGCAGCTAACTGAACTTTGATAGTAGAAGAGCTTGCTCCTTGTTGAAAAATATTTGCTAAGAAGTTGAGAATGGCAGAAACAGGAGCCGTGAAAGGGTCTAAACTCCTTTGAGAAGCCCAAAAGGAAAAAAGTTTCCATTTGCTGCAGTAAAACTGGAGCAGGCAAGTCATGAGCTTCAAATTGTCCAGGCTCAGATGAGAAACCCCCGAGGGGTGTGAAATAAGATCCTGAATGGAATCCAAGATGGAGCCAGAAGATGAGACCAAAGGAAAGGAAACCATACCTGGTGAGGCCAAAACAGGGCAATGAAGATCACTTTGCTCCCCAGTCGATAAGCTTTCTGTAGAAACCTTGGAATAAGAGGTACTGGAGGGTAAGCATACAGAAGAGTGGGAGGCCAAGCATGGACTAGAGCATCTCTGGGGGACTCCCCTGGCTGGGGGTTCAGACCAAAGAACTCGCTGCACTTTGCGTTGGAAGGAGATGTGAAGAGATCACAGCAAGGCTGACCCCATTCCAGAAAGATCTGCTCCACTACTGAAGGATTTAGAGACCACTTGTGAGGCATCAGTATAGTGCGACTTAACCTGTCCGCTAGGATACTGGACCATCCCGGAATGTGCTTTGCTATCAGAAAGCAACCGGTGGAGCTTGTCCATTCCCAAACTCTCATGGCCTCGCGACAAAGGGGGTAAGATCTGGTCCCTCCCTGTTTGTTGACATACCAGATCAACGACATGTTGTTTGACTGAATTGCAATGGTTCCCAGAGGAAGAACGGCATGAAGGGCCTGCAACGCCAAAAGCACTGCCCTCATCTCCAGAACGTTTATATGCAAACTGGTCTAGACAGGGGACCACAGGCCTTGGACTGTCCTGCCCAAACATTGCCCCCCCCCACCCAAGTTGGGAGGCATCAGTGGTCACTGTGGCTTGGACAGGGGCTGGAACAAAAGGTCATCCCTCCAGGATTTCCAGAGAGTACACCCACCAAAGAAAGGATGACCTGCATACTCGACTGAGGTGTATTGGATACGATAATGGAAGATCCAACATGGACCATTGCACCGCTAGAGTCCACTGTAGTACTTGCATGTGTAAATGGGTGCACGGATGAAGCGTTACGGTCGCTGCCATAGAACCTAGGGCCCTCAAAACCAATTCTGCCAAGGGAAGATGAGAACGGTAGATCAGGGAAACATGCATCCTCAGGTTTCAAACTCTCTCCATGGTCAGGAAGATTTTGCACTGTAGTGTGTCTATCCATGCTCTAATGTAGTCCATCACCTGGACAGGATTTAGAAGAGATTTGGATGCATTGATTGCAATCCCCAAGTGAAGTGCAAGCTTTAGGAAATAATCCCTGATTTGACATAGTAGATGCCTGCAGTGAGGAGCCAATCGACCAGGTATGAGTAGACCTGAATCCTCTGAAGCCTCAGGTGAGCCGCTACTACTGCCGTCACTTTGGTGATCACCCTGGGGGCTGTGGTGAGACCAAAGTGTAGGGCTCAAAATTGGAAATGATTGACAGAAGCAGAGGAACCTCCTGGAGCTTCTGTGTGTCTTTATGTGATAGTAGGCATCCTGGAGGTCTAACGAGCACATCCAGTCGCTCTCTTGCAGGTATGGCATGACGGACTGTAATGTGACCATCTGGAATTTTTCTTTGGCTACTGATAGGTTCAGGGTAGATAGGTCCAGAATGGACCTCAAGTCCCCCGTTTTTTTTTTGGCACCAAAAAGAACCTGGAGTAGATGCCCAATCCGGACTGATCTGGGGGGATGGGTTCAATGGCTCGTTTCTCTAGCAGCTTGGAAATTTCCAGTGCTGCTGCCTCCCTTTGTGTGGGTGGTATGTCCAGGAGGTGTTTGGGAAAAACCACAAAAGTGATAGAGTATCCTCTGGATATGATCTGAAGCACCCAGCGTTCTGATGTTACAGACTCCCATGTCGCCAGGTGCAATGACAATCGACCCCCGACTGCCTCTAGAGTAGAGTAGAGCAGTCGGGCAACCCCTCAGGGTTGCTGCCTGGGCCTGTGCAAGAATGGTTCTTGAGACCCAAAATTCCTCGTACCCCCTCTGCCTCTGGGCCATCATCTATCCTGTCACCCTCTGCCACTGGGGGAAGAAGAGCTCTGAGTGTCCCGGGAATACTGAGACTTCTGGAACCACATCTTCTTTTGCCCTCACTGATTCCGGGAAAAGGATCTTTAAGGGTTCGAAAAACAGATCCCAGTGGCAGACTGTGTCTTCCCGTCTTTCTCATTCTGGACCAAAGTCCCTTTGAGGGTCTTACCAAAAAGGGTAGAGCCGTCATAAGGGGCGTTGGCAAAAGACGCCTTGAATGGTTCCGAAAACTGACAATCTGAGCCAGGTGTTGCTCCTCTTGGACACGCCGGACCCAGCTGCCCTAGCCGCTCTTTCAGTAGCATGTGAAAGGAGCCGCATGGACGTATTGGAAACTGCTTTTAAAGTGGCCATCCTCACGGAGAACGTGTCTCTGTCCTCCTGCAACATGGACTTAGGGGGAGACTCAGCCAGTTCCTTGACCAGGTTGTGCTGTAGTCTAGTAAAGTGGGCCAGGTAGTTCAGCTCCCTGATGGAAAAGGTCACCGGCGCATAAACCCGCTTCCCTAAGTGGTCCATCATCCAAGACGTTCGGTCAGGGGGATGAACTGAGGAGCTCTCCTGAGCTAGTTCCTTTTTCATGGCTGCTGCTACCACCTTAGCTTCTATAGGGGAGCCTTTGCTCCATGCTGGTCTATCTGAGGATGGACTCAAGATTTTGTCTGGACGTTTCAGGATTGGTTCCACGGTGTCCAGCTCCTTCCAGGCCCAAGAGGTGACCAGGTCCACCAGGGGATCTGTGAAAGGGGAATCCCAGGAAGTAGATGGGCCCATGCCGAAAGCCTCCAGGAACATGGATTCATCAGAGGTAGGTTTGGGGGCAGACCAACCTCCCTGCTGGGGTAGGATTTCCTCTGGAGGTGATCTGGGGGAACCTTCCCCATCATCCAAATCAGTGTCCTCGGGGGAGTCCAAATGCCTCCGCTTACACGTATGCTTGCTTGGGGTCTATATTAGATAAATGAAAGTTTATCTAATCGAACGCTCACATGAGCGAAAATTGCGGAACTTGAA
Source organism: Protopterus annectens (assembly GCF_019279795.1). NCBI lineage: Eukaryota > Metazoa > Chordata > Ceratodontiformes > Protopteridae > Protopterus > Protopterus annectens. Next base: position 787,404,315 of record NC_056737.1, on the reverse strand, counting down.
ACCGCAATTGTGAGATCGCAGTACAGTGAAGATGGGAATATTTGCCCTTTTCTCACTGTAGTGTGATCTCGGAGTTGGAATATATATTTAGCGGGGGGTTTGGGGGGCGCAGCCACTTGTTCCTCAGGGGGAACTGCCTGGGGCTCCTTGAGCACGGGCTGTCCCTCTGGTAAAATGATGGGATTCATAGACAGAGCCGAGGGAGTCGGGGCGGAGTCCGAGGAAATAGTCAAGGGTCTTGATCAAGTGGAGAGAACCCTTTCTACCACGTCAAACGCCGAGGGAGAATGAGCCTCCTGGGGCACCATTAAGGAAACCGCTCTCCCCGGATCCGACGCGAGAATCAGAGCTGGGCCCAAAGTGGACAGAGCTTCGAGGGGGGGGGGGACTTGGCCTGACAACGTCAGAGCCGATGGAAAAAGTTCCGCTCCCTCAGACCCAACACCCAGGCTCCAGCTCAGGGAGCGATTCGGATCTGAACTGGTTGGATTCGACATGCTTCAGGCAGCTGCCAGCGTCAATGAGACAGGTAGCGTCGGTGCCATCCCCCTGACTAAGGATGGCAAAAGAGAAATTGGCGTGAAGAAAGGAAGCAAGTTTCCCCCTCCAGAGGGAGAGGGGGCTGGCAAGACTCCCATCTGGATCTGAGTACGAATGAACCTCATCATTTTATCCATGTTGACTTCAGATAAGTTTCGAGTGGACCTCGACGAGGCCACGGACTCTGACCTGACAGGTTGAGGAACCGAGGCCCTAGATGGTGGTCGTGGCTCCTCTGGCTCTGAGGAAAATCTTGGAGATCAGAGCCGAGGGGAGTCACGGATCCTAGACTGACTCTTACAGGGAGTAGAAGCAGAAAGGTCTGGGGACCTTTTACATTTTTCTGGCCTGTGTTCTCTCTCCTTCTATCTGCCTCTTCTACACTCCACTTCCACAGGCTTAGAAATGGAAGATTGAGTCCCAGCCTGGGAGGAAGGACAAGAGAGGAAGGAGAGGTGGCCACAGCAGCTGCTGTGACCGAAGCAGTGGAAGAGGTAGCTGCCACAGTAGTAGGTAGAAGGCCTTTCAGGGCCAACTTAGCCTGTCTATCCTTAGTAGTGCGTAGGTTAAAACCCACACAAATGGAACAGTCTGTACTTAAATGTGCTACAACCAAGCACCTAATGGAAAGAGTGTGGCCATCGGCTGGTGACAATTTGTGGCCACACTCAGTGCCCCTCTTAAAGACAGGGTTGGAGTCAGCCATGTCTCTACTGAAGAAAACAGCACACACAAGAGAAGGAAAAAAGAGAAAAGCAAACTATTTTCTACACAGACCCATTCACCACACACTCAAAGGCACACACAATGCTGAAGGGGGAGGGGAAGCAACACACTCTAACACTAATAAACTACAGAAAAAGCCCTACAACACAACACACCAGCGAGGGGGGAGAAGAGGGAACCTACACTAACAGCCAACACTCAAACAGCTATGAAAAAACTGCTTACTTATCAAAAAAACGAACTCACAAACTCTGAGCTCAGGATCACGATGCTGCAGGCAAACCGTGGCAAATGAGATCTGGGGGGTTGGAAGGTAGTGGAGGTGTATTATGGGTAAGGGGAGGAGCTTGGAGTTCAGAGCAAATGCTAGAGAACTTGCCGGCTCAGATCCGATACGGTTCCAGTACCCCACACGTTGAAGACCAAATGAAGTAAACTACTTCAGATCCTCATTTTTGTCACTATTGACGTGGTCAATGTTTTTTCTGTGATCCCCCATAACTTGGATATAGAATGTTTTTTTGAGTATTTGAATAAATACACTGACTTTACACATAACAAAAATTTCTACTTTGGCTACCTTGATGGAGATAGTGCTGGAGAATAATTTCATAACATTTGAAACACAACTATTTAAGCAGAAAACTGGAGTGGGCATGGGGGCAGTGTGTGCCTCCTCCTTTGCCAACATAGTATTGGCCTACATTTTAAACAGTAATTTCTCAGATTCATGGACATATTTTGCAAGTTTTTTTGGATGATATCATTACATTTTAGACAGGTACAACATACTAAATGTTTTTTTTTTCAATACTTACATATGACTACTACATTTTTGAAATTCACCATGAATGTATCGGAAGAGGAAATTAGTTATTTGGACAACTTATCTAAAAACAGACTAAGAGGTGAATTTTCCTCTAATAGTTACAGGAAGCTCACATATTCAAACACCTTGTTGTATTACTCTAGTCACCACGCTATCCATCAGAAAAAATCCTTGGTAAAAGGACAATGCATCTGGTTGGCAAGGATAGTTTCAGAAGCAGATGTGGGATTTTGAAGGAAATGCTCATAAAAAGAGGGTACCCAGAGAACTTTTTAAGTGATATTTTCAATGAAGTGGTACAAAAAAGACTTGGGGGAGTTTTTACCCCATTGATGGATATAGTGTTGAATAACCAGTCCCAAGTTATGCATAAGGAATCTATGAATTACTTCAGTAGAGTACTGGTTTTAAATTTTAACAGTGATTTCTTCAATATAAGACATATAATTGAGAAAAACTGGGTAATTTTCTTGGTGGACCCTCAACATATTAAAGTTGTGGGGGGAGACCACAAATAGTGTACCAGAAGGGATGGGGTGCATAAAAAACATGGTGGAAAGGGAAGGGACAACTAATTCAGAGGGTAAGATGATTAAGTGTGGTTCCTGTACTCAATTGCAACACATTTTAGAATGTAACTCAGTTAAGGTTCATAATTATGGGTCCATAAAACTTAAAAAGAAATATTGTTGCAAATCGCAGGGTGTGGTATATTTTGCATCTTGCCAACAATGTCCTGCATATTATTTGGGAAAAACTCTCAAACAGTTCCGTACTAGGATTTATCAACATGTTTATAGGATGGGAGGTTGGCATAATGGTTAAGATGTTTACCTTACAGAAAGATGGATAGGAGCAACGTTCTGGCAAAACGTGATTATTTTTCACAACATACTTTCAAATTTGTGGTAAATGACCATATAGATTTGGGACAGAGAGGGGGGGTCATATAATGAATTTTTGGAGTTCAGGGAACTGCAATGGCAGCTTAAACTAAATGCAGTTACCCCTCCTAGACTGAATGACCAATGTTCCATTCAGTGTGTGTTAAAACTAAAAGCCAGTTCTGAATATTAAATCATTGCAGTTTCTTATGTGGTAACATACAGCATATATTTTTAAAAATATGTTTCTAATTGAACACATTCCTTAATTTTTAACATGGTATTTTGTACAAAACCATACATAAAAGCAACAACTTTTTATATATGTTTATATATTATGTGGTTTTATCTTTTTGTATAGATAGTCTCATTCAGGGTTTTACTGTACTATATCTTTAAATGTGGAATGAAAGTTTGTAGTTGTCCAGTTGTTTTTGAATGGTATATAAGGTGGCTGTTCAAATTATGTTTTATTCTGATGAAGTCTTTTGGACTGTCAAGACGAAAGCGCTAAATTAAAATACGTTGGTGTGGTTCCAGTTTTGTGGTTATTCTTTATTTACTGGGTGGTGTGTTTCGTTTGTATTCTTAGTTAAATCAAATTACGAATTTAACATTAAATCATGTGGACAAGTGAAATGGAATCAAACAAGTTAATTCAAACTACAGTAAACTCTCAGTTAACCGGCAACCATAGGGATTGGTAGATGGATAAGTGTAGTTTCTGGTTGCTTGAGAGTTACTATTAAAAATAGACCTGAAAAATACTGTACCATACCATAAACACTGTATTGATTTGATTTTAATATCGAAACACAGTAGTTAAAAGCCTGGCTGGAATAATAATATTATAAACTTATATTTCCGCTAGAAAGCATGGCACATGGAACGGTTTTCAGTGGCACACTGAGTGGATTGGAATTGAATGAATTGAATAGAGAGACAGTGAATGCATGTATGAAATTAGGAAGTGACTGTGTGAGAGAGCGGAGAGATGCATGAAAGCTGAAGAGAGTGGGTGAGAGAGATCGGAGAGAGAGAGTGGGTGAATGCATGTATGAAAGCTGAAGAGACTGTGCATGTAAAGAGATCAGACTTAGAATGTGCAATCTGATTCAAACTGACTGAAGGGTTTATATTAAATCAGCGAACGCTGATTTATCGACCCTTTAAGAGTGAAAGCTGACAATCCCGAAGACACAGAACAGCGATTTTTTTCCCAGGGGAAAAAAGTCGTTCGGCCGTTTTCGGGATTTTTGCCATTCCCTTCACTGTGATTTGATCTCAAAGCTGGTATATTTAAGTAGGGAGGTGTAGGGGGTAAAGCCCCCCACTTTAGTTTGTGTTTTGAACTTTTTTTTTTTTTGCGGAACAGTGATTTTTTTCCCCTGGTAAAAAAAAATCTCTGTTCCGTGTCTTCAAGATTGTCAGCTTTTGCTCTTAAAGGGCCGATAAATCAGCGTTCGCTGATTTAACATAGACCCTGACTGAGTATGGAGCAAGTGTTGACATTTTAGGGATATGACTTGTTTGGTTTGACTTGTTCTCAGGTTGGGGAGACAGGGAATTTATTTGCGTCTTCCTTTTTAAAACTAAAAATGTATGATATGTTGCTGCGGGGGGGGGGGGCAGAAAATGCAACACATGAAAAATGGAATTGTTCATTCTGTACTCTATTTTTCAATTTTTTTTCTGGTTGCTTGAGAGGGCCGGTTGCTTGAGTTCTGGTTAAGTGAGAGTTTACTGTATGCAAATAATGACATAAAGCAAGTCAAAAATTGAGCTAGAACTTATTTTGCCTACTCCTCTAAAAATTAAACAGCAAATCCCAAAATAATAAGTAATCCCAGGTGAACACAAAGTACAATACAAGTTTACTCCAAAGGATAGTGACAAAGCCCTGCCATCTAGGCTATTTATTCTGGGTTTAGATATAACTGTAGCCCTGCTATCCTCTCATTTGCAAGTGTAACAGTGTTCAGACTAGAAAGTTTTATGAAGTAATGAAATAACAAATATGTCTGTTCAACAAAAAGCAAGTCCGATGCCATTACAAATCTCTCTTTGAGGGTCATGAACCAACACATTTCATTCAGTGTCATTTGGAGGGCAGCTGAGCTTAAAGTTTAAAAAAAAAGGACATGCTCTCACTGCTAATTGTTCTTGATGGCAGCTAAATTACCATGTAGCAGAGCAATGTTCATTTTGTTACACAATTTATGTAACATAAGATTTGGGGATCTAATTTAATCACATCTAAATAAAAGAAAACTGCTACATTTCTAAGTAATATTTTTGAGCCAAAGACTAAGTAGAGATTGATGCTTCTGGTATTACACGTACAAAAGAACATCAATTTTATTAACGGTTTTCTTGAAAAGTTTATATACTGTTGTATTCTTCCTGTTTGTTTTTCCTTCAATAATATGTTTATGATAGCACATAAAATTAGGTTGGAGAAATATGGTGGAAATCTTCAAACCAATAACAGAAGACAGTAGATAGCTCCTGTGATTCTGAACATAACTGTCATGGCTATAAAATCAAAGTTGTAGGGACAGAACCCAGTCAAGTGGAGCTGTTATAATTACAGTCAGCAGTCTACAACAGCAAAGGATTTTTGAGGTCTGTGAATATCACCATTAGCAGCAGGCTGTACACAGACTGTCCCTATATTGTCATAGTGCTGTGACCTTCTGTGAACTTGTGAAGACATGGTGTAAAGATGACATATTTATCAAAATAGGCAGCAGCTTGATCAGAAACTACTGCTCCAAGTACCTTGGCAAGTAATTGGCAAACAACAATATCTTAAGTTCTTAGGCGTTTGTACTCTTTAACAGGATTATCTGTGCTAAATTTCCAAGAAGTGGTCCATATTTGGATGAAATTGAAACAGTGAAGTGTATGTTGTAAGCTTAACAATGTAAAGGGCTGAAAACTTTGAAATGCAGAGATACAGTTTACCACTATATGTGTCCCCAGACTCTGGAAGTTTCTACAAAAATTAACTGCTGTAAGAAGATTCACTTTGTAAAAGTAATATGATAGTGGGAAGGTTAAGGACAGTACAGTCATGTAAGTAAACTTACCATAACAGATCACTGTTGCAGTAGTCTAAGTTATATGGGTCTTGATCCCTCCACTGGCTAGCTTCCCAGATCTTTGGGCACTCTCCCAGACAAGCCAACTGCCTGAAGAACACAAGACTCTCCATATAAAAAGCAGTCATAGCACCAAATGACTTAGGGACATTTTCTGACCACTAAGGAAGCAAGTGACCAAAAAAACTGTACTAGGAAAAAAGTAATAATAAGCATTCTTTAATAATGTTAAACAGGTTCTTTCTGTTAAGGACATGGGGCATGGGTGCTAAAGATTTTTTTTTTAATTAGATGGTGTGTCAACTATTTAATTGTTTGTAAGATTTTATTTGATTAGCATCACATGATTTTAACTTTTGGCATTTTAATGAGATAGTATTAGTTTAATTAGTTCTGATGAAGTCCTGCACTTAAATGATGAAAGTGCTTAACTTTGGTCCAGTAAAATATTAAGTGTTAACATTTGTTTATTTGCCATGGCTGATTCTTGCCCTTCACCATGATTTCTGGGTGGAATTTGTTTCTTCTGATTGTTAGGAAAAAAATATAATTTAACTATATACAAAAAGAGTGAAAATAAGCACACACTGGCAACCCAGAAGGAAAAGCAGCAAAAAACATGGGCTGAAGGAAGGTAAGGCTGAGGCAATGGTAATCCACTAGAACATCTACTGTCACAGCAAGTTTGCTTATACAACTGCACAGAGTTCAATATTAGGATTATCAGTGCAGTAGCCTAAACTATGTGGGCAGATTACCATAGCTTAGTAATAAGTAGAAAATGGAGGAGGCCAATAACTATGAGCCCCTGGAGAATGGTCCTCTCAAAACCTGTTCTGGACTAGGAAAAATAATCCATTTTGTTAGTGCTTTGTAAAGGTATGTATAGAGGACCAAGTTGCTGCCTTTAGAATATTTCTAGAGTCCATTCCTTTTCAGAAATTCATTTGAGTGAGCTGGTGAGTACAGTAAAAAATAATAGCGTGAGACAGCCATTTAGAAATAGTCAACTTTGTCACTGGGTGCCCTTCCAATTACCTTCACAGGGCACAAACAGTTGGACAGTTTCCCTGAAATGACGGTTTTTTTCTAAACAGTATCTGAGCTACATGTGTACATCCAGAAAGAGAAGAATCCTTTCTCCTTTGTTCTTTAATTCAGGGAAGAAGACTGAGAGATTAACAGCTTGAAGTAAACTCTGAGATGGCTTTAGGCATAAAGTATCAGTCTGGCAGTTGGTACAGGAGGTTAAGACTGTAAGTTGTAGTTCTTGTGGTACAGAGTTTGACTATTTAAGCCATCATTTGCCTAATGTGTGACCCCGATCAAGTCACTTAACCAGACTTTTCCCAGGTCAACCCTGAAAAGGGACTACTGTCCAGTGGTCCTACCTAGGTAGCAAATAGGTATTATTATAAAGGTGGGATTCTTTCTCAAAAAAACCCTGTCCCTGTGAAAAATGAGGTAGGGCTAACTCACCATAAGTGCTTGTAATGCAGATACTCACCTACCAGATGTCAGTGCAATAATTAAAACAGTCTTCCATGTCAGGAACCTTAAATCAGCCATGTGAGCTGGTTCAAATAGAGACAATGGCATGTTTCTCAAGCACAAAACTGAGGGTCTAAGGTAAGATCTGTTTCCTATGCTGGTGATTAAAACCCCATTCAAAAAATGTTTAACTGTAGCATCTAAGGCAGACACACAAAAATGGCTAACAAATATACCTTGACAGAAGAATATGACAAAAAGCTGGACAGTGTCACAAAAATAATGAAGAACCAGAGGCAACTAGGCCTGAAAAGGGTCCTGGCTACTTGACAGGCATCAACTAGAATTTTTTTCCAGTTGTACATGTGTGATTTTCTACTTGCAGGCTTTCCCATCTCCTTTACTTCCTACTGCTTGTCCTCAGAAAAAAGAAGTCTAAAAGGTATCTTGAGTCTTTCATCCAGGCAATTAGTTGAAGAGTTTCCAGATTGGGGTATATCAAACTCCCCCCATCTTGTATGAGTAAATCTGGTTTCTGTAGAAGCTTGCAGTAAATATTCATGGCCAGACTGAAAAGAAGGGAGAACCACTGTTGCCCTGGCCAGATAGGGTCACCACCACACTACTTACAGTCCTTCTTGATTTTTAGAACCCCCCCCCCCCAGTAATCAGTGGAAAGGGTAGAAAAGCATACAGCAACATTCAAGTGCATGGGAATGAGAAGGCATCTGTTTCATAGGTTTGACAGAGTTTCTTTAGTTTTCCGATCTAAAACGATGCAAAAAAGAACTTACTGAGGTGTGCCCCACAGTTAAAACAATTCTTGGAAGACCCCAGGATGACGTATCAATGCCGGGTGGGGGGTATCCCGGTCCTGCTGAGCTCGCCTGCAATAAGGTTTTGCTCTGATGGAATATATGAAGCCTGAAGACTCCGAATGAGCTGAAATGCTAACTTCCAGGCTAACACAGCCAGTCTGGAAAAATGTTAAGATCCAGTGCCTCCCCACCCCCCCAACCCTCGTTGATGTACCACATCACTTTGGTGTTGCCTGTCTACACATGCAGAGTTCCTGGGGATCAGAAATGCTTCAATACTTCAAAGGACTGATAACAAGCAAAAATCTCCCCAACATTTAAGTGCTTCTGTACGGCCACAGGGTCTCACAGAGGTTGCACTTTTACCCCTTTTGAAACTGATCCTCATGCCAGGACTGAAGCACATGTGCAGCTGGAAGGGGGTCGGGAGGGACAATGAAAGACCTGGATTGTGAGCTATGTGGTCCATCCACCATCCAAACTCCCTCTTTATAAATTTCAGAACTGAAGTGTGAAGTCAAAGGATGAAAATGTGGAACCCAGACTAATATCAGAGGTACCACTGTATTTTCCTCAAGCGTAGTTTAGTAAAGGGCAATGATCATCACTGAAGCCATGTACCCTAGAATAGTGAGAAATTCCCTTGCAAATGCTTGACATAGGTTGGAGAAACCCAGGAAGAACTATTGAAATGTATCAACTTTGTCTCGTAGAAGAAAGGTTCTTCCCAAAGCTGAGTCCAGCAAACATCCCAGAAAATTATTCTGTGAGACTGGATGAAACAAGACTTTTGCAAACTGACTTGAAAACCCAGATTGAGTAGTTGTTTCTGAACAACTGATACAGACTCTTGACAAGAAAGCTGGAAAAAGGCCTGCAAAGTAAGGAAATCATCCAGATATGGAAAAATGTGAATGCCCTGGTATCTGCAATAAGCAATGACGGGCTAGGCATTTTGTGAATACTCTTGGTGCAGTGGAGAGTCCAAGGGGGTAAAACAGAGAACTGTCAATGCAAGACAGACACAGCAAATATTAAGAAACACTCAATGCTTGGAAATAGGAATGTGGCGAGAGGTATCCTTTAGATCCACCTTTACTATGAAAGATAAAAGATAAATCAAGAGTGCAAGACATTGAAGTGATAAAATCGTGCACTCAGAATCCTGACAAAAAAGGTTTTGTGAAGAAAGATGCAGCATTGGTCTTTGGGTTCTGTCTGGTTTAGAAACTAGAAATATCCCCAAATAATTTGCCTAGCAGATGGACAAGTATTGATTCTATGACTACCTGAGACAGCATGCTTTACAGAATGGGAGCAAAGACATAAATCTGGCTCCTTGGCAAGAGGGAATCCGCTGAAAAAGAGGAAGGGAGTTCCATTGCCAAGACTACCCTATTGGATTATCTTCAGAATTAAACTGTCTTGAGAATGTATGATGCCAGATGGGAAGATGAAGTCTAAGGGGAAAAGAAAGGTTACCAAGATGGGAAGGGGAACCTAAACAGGCAGACAGACATTCTAAGACTGGCCTTGATTTTTGCAGGATTTCCCTTTCTTTTCTGGGCAGCCTCTTCTTTGTTTATTAAAGCCCGATTACTGGCTCCTTACTGTTAAATTGCTTTTTGGAAAATACGGCTGAGGAGGAGGGAAAACTATTTGTTCAAAATAAGGAGGGTTGAAAAATCTGAGTCACTCCTTGAACTGATTTTCCCCTTTCATCACACACCTTAAGCACCTCAGCTGCAGAAGGGCCAAACAGTCTCTTTGTCTAAAAGAGCATTTAAAATCACAGATTTAACATTCTCTGGAAGATATTGAGAATAAAGCCAAGCAAGTGTCCTCAAAACTGATCTAAATACAGCCTCTCAAAGAAGAATCAACAGCATCGTAAGCACATTTTAAAATATGATTAGTCACTACAGAAACAGCTGTCGCAGAAGCATTTAATGAATTCTTTACCTTGGAAGAAAGAAGGTTAACAATTAACTTTTGCATGTTCTCAAAAGGCACAAGCAAAAACTTCAACATACAAGCTAGGCTATTTAAAATCCTGAAAGTTAAAGAGCTAGAGAGAATTTTCTTCCTCAACCCATCCACTGCTTTCCCACCTGTGTCAGAAGGAATGAGGATAGTAGCAGCAACCTGTTTAGCAGCAACACACTTAGAAAGAGAAATGACTGTTGGGTCAGTTTTAGAATTTACAAACAAGTACTTGTGTGTCTGAAACACCTTGTATATCCTGTCAGACCTCTTAGGAGCAGGAGGAAATTGACCATTAAGAAACGAGATGCAGTGAGAAAAACATTCCCTAAAGCAGGTGATACAAGAGGGATAGGTGCAACTTTAGCCATCTCTCTAGCTGTAACAAATCATAATATATTTTTGCACCATAGGCATCTCATTCTGGTACCAGTGAAATATCTTAGATTCATAGATTTATACGATGTTAGAGGATCTTTACAAGCCTAGGAGTTAAACCCCAATATAATACTAGATGACGGATACTGTCTCTCTCATATTAGATAAAATGTCCGTGAAAGAAATTTCTTTTGTAGGGAATTCTGAAAATATACTTTCTTCCCAGTCTGAGCATTCAGATTCTGAGGAATCTCCTGAAATACAGATACCCATCAAATAATCGAATGGACAAATATTTGAACGTCATTGACCATTCAGTGCTTCGAACTGTTCTGACTGAGATCGCGTTTCAGTAGGAATCAGGAAATTTGCCCTTTTCTCCACTATAGTACGATCTCAGACTTAGTATATATATATATATATATATATATATATATATATATATATATATATATATATGTAATTAGTAGTGGGGGGCTTGCCCCCGTATAAGCATTTTTTGTGATGCATGCAGGTGTTGTCTTTGTTTTGAGCTTGTTTCGATGGACTGAATTGTCGATGATGTGTGTTCGACCACATGATGTTCGAAAATTTGCCCGTTCAATTATTTGATAGGTACCTCCAGAAGTACACCCCATACCATGCACTGATAGCTCTTCTGACTGAAAAAAAATCATGTCAGAATGCAGAATGAGAAGAAACTCTTTATTTTCTTGCCTGAGATTCTGCTAACTCCCAGTATTTGGTGGCTTGGAGGGCAACACCAACAGAACAAGGAGAAACGGATGGGTGATCTGAGGAAGAGCCACTCACCAGACAAACAAGGACCTGGTCTTATCATTGAAGCCTCCTAAATAAGTATTCTTTGTTGTGTGCCAGGGAAGGTACAACTGAGAAGAGTAACTACTGCTCCAATGGTAAACCAGGAGGGAGATCTGAACTGAGGGTCATGGAACTTTGAAGAGATGGTAAGGTGAACAACAGAGAAATGAAAGTAAATTTTTTTGTCTGGTTGGGTTGTCAGTTCCAACAGGTTCCAGCCTCTGCACCGATTTCGAAGATTCCACGGTTCCAGGACTTTGAACCCTCCCTTACCCATAATTCCCTGAACTCCACCTTAGTACCTCAGATCGACTTTGTAACCTACAGTATAAATGAGATCCAATTATGACCATATATTAGAATACAGAAACCAAGAACAGAGAAGGGGACAGGGAAACAGACTTGACTGTTCGCAGACAGGCTGTAGAGTAGCAACCACCTGGTCATCCCAAAGCCATATGAGTGAATTTGGTATGGGGGCAGGAGGGATGAGGTTGAACCAGATGAAAATCAGACATCATTGATCTATCATTATGGTAGGTACATAACTTTGGTATGCAGTGTTGTCTATTTTCATCTGATTCCACATATGGGACAGATTCCCAAGCTGTCACTCTGGATGGCATTAAGGAAGGACATTCCTGAGGCTTGTGGAACCAAAAGAACAAGATCTAGATTGTACATCCAGTTTATAATGAGACACAAAGGTATGAATTGTGGACCAAGTTGCTGCTGCACAAATGTCATTGATGGGAGTTCTCTTTGAGAAAGCCACTGAGGTGACTATTGCGCTTTTGCTTTGATTGTAAAGACAAATTCTTCTTGTTATAGATGAAGGAAATGCAGTCAAATAATCATTGTCAGAGGGTAACTTTGGCAGCAGTTCTACCAAACTTTGGTTTTGAGAAGGCAATATATAGCTGATTAGGTTTCCTGAATTGTTTTGTCTGATGAAGATGAAACCCGAGTTGATTATGAACATCTAGCATGTGCAAGCTGTATTCCCCTTTGAGAATCGCTTATATCACGTTATCGAAAGATGAAAATAGCAAATGCTATTTCATTGGCCCCAAAACATCTAAACATGAAAATATCGAACATTCAGAACAGCAATTTTTTTCCCATGGAAAAGATTTACTGCTCCGAAACACATACACACAACACAAGCACATCAAACAAACAGCAACCACACACATACACTTAAATACCTACATCTAACGCTACACTAAACTAAACATACACTACTATCTACCCACTTACCTTAACCCAAACCCTAACCCCTAAGGTCTTTCTGAATGAATTTGTTCATAAGTGGTAATGGCAGAGGCACATAAAGGAGGCCTGGACCAAAGCATCCCTCTGTGATTGACCCTATGGAGGGATCAGGGCAAAGTAACTGCTGCACTTGTTGAGGTAGGAGGTGAATATGTTGCAGCAAAGTTGGCCCCAGCAATGAAAAGTTAAAGTTGCCACTGTTGGATTGAGGGACCACTTATGAAGCATTAGTATAGTCCTGCTCAATTTGTCTGCCAGAACACTGGAAGGTCGTGGGATGTGCGTTGCTATCAGAAAATGGTGTGAATACATTGCCCACTGCCAAACTCTCATGGCCTACCAACAAAGGGGCCAAGAATGGGTTCCACCTTGTTTGTTAATGTACCATACAATTTCCTTGTTGCCTGTCTGCATGGAACTCACACCCTGGCTGCCTGCAACTCTAGAAGGACCACCCTCATCTCCAAGACACTGATGTGAAGATTGGCCTCTAAAGTTGACCATGTGCCTTAGACCAGACTCCCTTTGAAATGCCCCCAACCCTAAAAGGATGGCATCCATGGTTACTACTGCTATCAGCAGATCTGTATGAATAGGTCACCCTTTAGTTACTGAAGGAGAGGTCATCCACCAAGCGATGTGCTGCCTGCAAATCTGTCAGAGTCAAATCTTCGTATTTAATGGGTGAATGTTCTGGGACCACTACACTACTAGAGTCCATTGAAGCACTCTGATATGGTAGCAGGCAAACGGGATCATTAGAAATGTGGATGCCATTAGACCTAGTAGATACAGAATCAACCCCACTGGAGGAGATGGATGATGAATCACTTGCATGGCCATCAAACGTTAAGATGTTACCTTGTATTGAGAAAGGCTGACAATTTTGTAGAGTAGTGCTGAGGTGGCATCCTATAAATTCTGTTTGTTGGGTTGGTAACAACTGAAAGGTTTCCTGTGACACCAAGGTCCAATAACAATTGAAGCACAAGTAGCAGATGCTCGGAAGCAGCAGTTAAGGGCCAATCACGGAGGTAGGGAAAGACCTGAATCCCTAGTAGATACAAGTGTGCCTCTATCCCTGCCATTATCTGAACACCCTGGGGGCTGTGATGAGACTGACAGGCAAGGCACTGAAGTGGTAGTGACTGGCTTCTATCCTGAAATGCAGAAATCTCCTGGAGCACTTCATCTTCACACAATAGTAAGCATTCAGGAGATCTATTGAGCACATCCAATCATCCTTCCTCAGCAGAGGCAATACCATCCAGAATTTTGTCTGCTTCACAAACTGATTCAGGTTACTGAGATCCAAAACTGGTAAAAGGTAACCCATCTTATTTGACACTAAAAAGAACATTAAATAGACTCTTGATTCTTACTGGTATCAGGGGATTGGTTGGATGAATCTTCTTGCAGCTTGGAAATTTCTGCTGCTGGTACAGGTTCTCACTGACTGGGTGAAACATCAGAAATAACCGTTTTCACTGGAGGAAGAAAAAGGAATAGAATAGCCTCTGGAAATTATGTTTAGCAGCCACAAATCTTTTGTTATGCTTTGCCAGGCTTGAGGATGCAAAGATAAGCACCATCCTAACCGCATCTAGAATGCAGCAGTTAGGCAACTCTTCAGGGATGCTGATAGGGCTTCCTCAGTAAAAGAACTGCAGAAGATATGGTTATGCAGTCTGCCTTTACCTCTTGGGCAATGTCCATTGGAATTTCCTCCACCTCTGCCACATGGAGGTGTATCAACAGAGTCATAAGAACTCTGTGACTTATGAAACTACATCTCCTTCTCCAGGCCTCCAGTACCTACAGAAGGATATTTGGGGGGAGGAAAAACAGGTGCCCACTGGAGAGAGAGAGAGTCTTGCTATCCTGTTGGCTCCTGAACAGTTTGGCTTTAACTTTAGATTCAAAAAGAGTGGAGTCATCGTATGGGGTAGTGATGAAGAATGTCTTAAAGCCTTCCACAAAGTCACAAAGATAAATCCAGACATGCTGTTGTACTGTAAGACCTGTGCCTACTGCTCTGGCCAAGCCATCTGCTGCATTAGAAAGCAGTTACACAGCCTCGTTAGAAGCTGACTGCGGGGTAGACAGCTGTGAGTCTACTTTCTTCTGAACATCCACAGGCAATACTCCCAAGACAGACTTGGAGAATTCCTTAGTCAAGTCTCTCTGGAATCAAGTAACGTGGGCAGAGTAGTTCATCGATCGAAGTGCAAAGGTCACTGAGGTGTAACTCCATTTCTCAAATCTTTCCAACACCCTAGACTCCCTGTTAGAGAGATGAACAGAGGAACTTTCCTCAGATAATTCCTTCTTGATGGCCACTACTATGACCACAGCATCCACTGTTGGACTCATGATCCATTGTTTCCTGTCCTTAGGGGCAGGAAAAAGCCTGTCCAGCTTTTTGGGTATTGGTTTCACCACATCAGGGTTCTTCCACGTCCGCTGCACCATAAGGTCAATGAGAAGATCAATGGGAGGCTTCCAGAAAAACAGATGCAGCTGGTGAAGCATCTTCAGTGGACCATCCCACTCTCTTTTTTTATGAAGGATTTCACCAAAAGTGACATCTTCTGAGGGGGATTGGGGGGGCACCTTCACACCTACATCCAAATCGCTGTTCTCTGTGAAAGACTCGGCAGAGGAGTTTTGTGCTTCCATTTGCATGTCTGTTTACTATGAACTGGTTCTGTTGGGAGGTCAGGGGGTTCAGAATCAGACTGGGAACTAATGCAGCAAGTGGTTCCAGAAGTTTGTGGTGTGCCGACTGTCTCTGTCTGGCATGATGATGAGAATAACAGGAAGAAGTAGGATCCAGCTGTGGTTTGGATGGACCTGAGCTGGATGAAAATATCTTCTCTGTGGGCATGGCCAAGACTCTTTCAAAAGCCTCGAAGACTGAAGTTGCTGTTGGAACAGAGGGTCTCCCAAAATCCGCAGATGAAAGAGAACCCTTGGGACCAATGAGTCCTGATCACGAAGTTGATCTCAGGCCCAACTGTCTATTGCTTACACCTTGAGGAAGAAGGATGGCTCAGAAAATCTCGGCATTGTACCTTCCCCTCGGAACCCAGCACTGATGCTTCAGCTCCAACTAGAGTCGAAAGAGAGAGGGAAGCTGACAGTGATGAAATAGATTTCACTGTTGGCTCTGACAAAGGTACTCTGGAGATAGTTGGATCCAGAAACACCAAAACTGAAGGTTAGACCATGACATGAGAAATTAGTGAAACTGCACTGTGTCCAACAGTCGGGTACATTCCCAGGGGACTGTACCAAAAGAACTCCAAGCTAGATTTGCATCCTTAGGGATTTTCTTATCATCCTTTTGACATCACCTTCTGTTAGGCTTCAAGATGACCAAGCAGAAGACACCACAAATGATGGCCTTGAATACCTTCTCTCCCTTGAAGGATTGGGGAATGCAATCTCGGGGTCACTGATTCTGGTGAGAACCAGGGCCAAGGAGAAACAGGATGGTTCCGGGAAGCTGCTGGTTTCCACCTATGGGTGCATTTTAGATCAGATCCCACTGGCACTGTTAGGTCCAGAGAATGCTTTTTGGGTACACAATAAGGAGACTTGTCTTGTTTCATTACTGATTCTTATCCTTTTCTTTTTGCTTGTCTTTCTCTTTTTCTTTCTCCAGGGACTTATCTCTGGATTTGGACCTGTCTGACTTCTTAGCAGAAGACGAAGATCCCACCAAAGAGGATCCTGTTTGTGCAGGGAGTAGCCCTGTAGCAATGACTTTCTCACATCTTCTTTGTAAAGCCCTAGAGTTGACGGAGGCACATAATTGGCGGTCAGTATCTAAATGGGCAGTGCTCAAACAGTAAACACAAAGTGTGGAGTTCTTGTGAGGGGAACTTATGCCCACACTCAGAACATTTCTTAAATGCTTGACCGTCCACCATTTAAGAAAAGGACTCCAACTTATCAACACACAATAATCAGAAATCCTAGACTAGAAAATACAGACACACTCACATGCTAGGAGACTTAAGAATACAACCATATCTAAACAGCTATAAGAAGAAAACACCTCTATTTTTAAAAACTATGAACTATATCTATAAACTAACAGTGAACAGTGTAACTATATGAACTAGTGAACACACAGTAAGTCCTACTCTGATAGAAAAAAATCCTTAAAGTAACTACAAATGACTGTAAGCAACACTGGAGGGAAAAGTCTCAGTAGTAGTAGGAGAACTAAATAATGTTCACAAAAGATATAAAGATCACAAGGAGAGCCATCGCAACATGTCTGAAGTCTTCAGGCAGCAAACGAGATCTAAGGTACTAAAGATGATGTTCAGGGAATTATAGGTACGAGATGAGTCAGAGCCCTGGAACTGTGGATGCATTAAAATCAGTGTGAGGCCAGATGCTGTTGGATCTGGCAACCTATATGTTGAATTGGATGAAAACAGACAATACTGGATCAAGTGGTTCTGAGGTAAGTAAACAACTGAAAATCACCCACAAGCACAACAGTCTATCCGAAACACGCTTTCAATAAATGAAAAATATTGTAAACAAAAGTTAAACTTTTCCTGACAAAAAGTCTACACAAGCACTAACATGATAATTCCCTTTAAACCAACATGACAGTCTTAATTACTTGGTTTATTAGCACGAGTAAAATATTACAACAGAAAAAAAACAAACTGACTTCCAAGATGGCTGCACATTGATCAACAGCTTAACTTCAGCTCTCCCAGTGGGAAAACAGAAACTGAGAACAGCAGCCAGTAACATTGTCAACTTGAGTAAAATTCAGTTGTTACGGGTTAGTAAGTACACTGCCTGGTTCCCAGCAAAGAAGAAACTAAGAAAGCCTGATAGAAAATCAAATAGAAAAGGTGAAGATAAAACACTGACTGGGAAGAATCCTGCAGCTGTTCAGCAAAAAGCAGTTCAAGCTCCCAGCTTTGGTGCAAGACATGTCTTCCAGTAATCTAGAGGAAAAAAAGAAATCCAGTGTGTTCAGACCTGATTAAAATGAAACAATGGAAGAGTATATCAACTGAAATAATACAAGGCTGAAAAAATGGAAGAAGCTTTAAACAGATATTCAGATGAGCTAATAAAAATGCAAAAATCAGATGCTGAAAAAAAGAAAAGGTAGGCTAAGTACGATAATGCTCAAGAACAGAAGTTTCAAAAAATTGTAGAATTAGAGGGCAGAGCACACAGAGAAAATATGAGATTTTCTGCTGTACCAGAGAAACTATTAGGAACAGACTGCATTAACTTTATATGCAGACACAAATAAGCAGCTGGACTGGTATTCCACAACAGTAACTGTTAATTGATAGGGGACACCATGTGTATGTTCTACATATGGCCATGAGAAAGAAGCCAAGACCTTTATTAGTGAAGACACAAACCTACCAGCAACAAGAGGTGATCCTGACAATACTGTGGCAAAGGGGCAAAGTATTAAAGAGATGGTAGAGTGTTTGTAGAGAAACACATTTACTCCAGTAATCAGGGAATATCAAGAAGCAGATGTGAGATTCAAGCTGCTATATCCATCAATCTTCAGAATATTTTTTCTTCCAGGAGGATCAAAGTCATTTTGATGCAGAACAAGCTAAGGAGGAAATGCAAAAGCTTGACCAACAAAAAGTGAGCCATTATGTAAAACGGGACTGTTTTTCATTTTTCTGATAAAAAAAGCACGCAGAGAGATTTTGCCAGTGGAACCTTTTCCAGTGTTCCAAAGGAAAATGCTTGAAAGATGGACAAAAGCACAGGGGTTGACCAGAAGAATTGAAAGTACCTGGAAATTAAACTGGAATCTGGTGTTCAGAGATTGAGATGAACAGGAAGATGACCAACAACACGGAACTTGGTGAATAAATTTGAGACTGCAAAGCACCGACTGCATTTGTGAAATACAGCAGTATAAGAATAGGTGGAAAGACTGGACTTTTGTTGACTTTGTTAAACTTGTGAGGAACTGAAAAGTATTTGCCTCACTTCCTGTCATTAATGTCTGGAAGGACTCTAAGGGGAAGAAGGTAACTATAAGCAAAACAACTTCTGTTCTTAACTGTATTTCTATGAAACTTTTTCACAATATAAGTTGTATATTGTACAGTAATTTTTTATACCTGTATGTGATGAAGTTACTAAAGTAAAAAGATGTTTTATTTTTATCATCCTTTTGGTATTAATTAATACAGGCATTACAGTGCAAAAAGAGATAAAAAGCTGGACAAGAGCGTGTTTAAGTTAACAGGCTGTAATCTTGGGCTGCTGAGGTGGGGGATAGGGTGTAAAAGTACATAGACCACATACGTAGAGCTGAGCTGATATGTTTTCTCTTCCTTTAGCATAGGTGCATGCCTGGATTAAGACCCTTGGTTTTAATCTAATAAATTTTAATTGGAAACAAGTAAATATGAGAACACCAAACATAATGAAAAGTTTTCCTTTAGCAAGAAATGTTTCTGCTTGTCTTTCAGGCTGCAGCAGAGGACTATATATATTTTTTAAGTTTCCATGGAGATGAGCTGACAAAAGGGCAATAAAAGAACACTGGTTTCTTCAAGCCTAAAAGTTAATGATTTCTGAGTTGTTTTGTTGGGGAGAATAATGATTAATAAAGGAACAGACATCAATTAGTTAAGTAGAAGCATAGGTAACAACATGGGTCTTAGCATGGATAATCTGAATTTCAGGTTAATTGATGCTTGTGTTAGCAGGTGTCTATTTAGCACAAATGTTCTTATTAGTAGGGTTAAACTTCATTATTTGAAAATGCACACAGTGGTGTGTGTTTGTATTAAGTTAATACGTTCTGGGTGTGTTTTTTTTTTTGAGGGCTTTTATTAAAGCAAAAATGTTTGCAAAATGCGACTTAGTTCCAATGTTGATTGTAAGAAAAAAAACTGTATAAACGGTGAACCTGCCAATATTAATGGGTGCATATATCACAAAAGCTGGAAAAAGACATTTTAAAAAGCTGCAATATTATTATACAATAGGTGGGGATAATGACTTCTTACCATAATGATGGCACGTTCATATTGCCTTGGAATGTGAATGGTCTCACATGTAGAGACAAAAATGAAAGAATATTTAATTATATTAAGAAATGCAGAGTGCAAATAGCAATGCTGCAAAAGACACATTTGGAAAGAACTGAGGATGTGAATTCTACAAAGAAAGGATTTCAGGATGGATATTCTGCATAACATCTGGAAAAGAAATAAGGATTATGCTGGCATGCATTTATATTCCACCAAATACTACTGTTATGGAGTTTTACAAAATTGGGAGAAATAATAGGTGGGGACTGGAACTTTATTTTCAAAGAAGACATATTAAGGGGGCTAGAAGGCAAATTAAAACAAAATAGGGTAGATTTCTGAAGAAATTTAAGAAAATATTTGGCAAGAAAGACATGAATCCAGCAGTAGGAACCTGTACAGAATTTACATGTTATTCACCAAGGTTAATACTTGGGCTCCAACCCAGCCATTTTACATTAAGAGGGTCAAAGTCTGCATTATTGTGGCAGGACAGGGCTGACTTCACCTATGGGAGCTGGGAATTGCTGGTGGGAAAGCTCAATGTGTGCTTACCTGATTGGCTTTAAGGCATAGTTAGTCTAAAATTAGCTTTTTTTTCTGATCATATACAAACATTAAGTTTGTATGAGTCTTGGCTCATTTATTCAGAACTGGTCATCTTTTAGTGATGATGTCAGAGAAATTTTGTGATTATTTTCATTATACTCTGAAAGTTTACTGTGGTATTTATTGTTTTTTTCCACTTCTGTAGAGTTTAAAGTTGCATTTTCAAATTGCGGCAAGGGTTGCTGTTCTGCAATGAAACCCAATGTATCTAATGACTCTTAATGAGTGTTAGGGCTTCTGTTTCCTTAACACTTGGGTCAAACCAGCCATTCTATGTTAACAGCATCAAAGTTTGCACTCCTGTGGCAGAACAGGGCTGATTTCATTTACCTGAGTTGGGTTGAGAATTGCTGGTGTAAAGCTCATTGTGGTCTTACCTGATGGCCTTATGGCACAGTTAGTGTAAAACTTGCTTTCCTAATTGTATAGGTATAAATGTAAAACTGCTCTTTGCACAGCAGTTGGTAGTGGGGAAGTAAATATTGTGGAAGAAATAGCCAGGGAATTGTTATGGCTAGGCTTGTATAAGCCCTAGGACTGATAGCCTAGTACCAACCTATGGTGCCTTGTATATATGCAATTATCAGAAGTTGAAATTTCCCTATAAAATGCACCTCAGAACTCTACCTCAGTCCCATATTAATCAAGGAGTCCCATATTAATCAAGCTCACTAACCTGTGCAGTGAGCAGCAATACACATTTAGTTAGAACTAATTAGGTCTAAATTACCTTATTATAGCACCCAAGACTATTACTGCTCAGACAGAATCTGGTTTGCGTGCCGGCAGCATACCTAGTTAAGTTAGCTACAGATTACACCAGGTAAGCACCCATCCCTCTTCTCCTATCCCTTGCAAAGTACATATTAGGGCTTGCAACCATGGATGAGCACTTTCCTGCTGTCTCTGCAACTAGTTTGGTGGGTATGGGCATCCTGAGGAAACAGCAAGTGCCTTACATATGCTGACAACCAATTAATTCTCAGAGAGACAAATACAATATGTGAGACGTAGTTACACACTGACACTGGAGGCTAGACTCTGACATACAGACACAAAAAGTAACAAACTGGTTGTCGGTAAAACATACACACACACACTACTCACCACACCCACAAAGGACTACATACATAGACCAACATATCTGGAGGTGCTCAGATATAACATACCCAAACCTCAAAGACTTATCAGGCACAGTCCTCAGAAACTCTGCATGCACACAAGACAATTTCCATCATAACACAAAGCCACATCTCACTGTGTCTCAACTACCAAGCCCATAAGGCAAAATATTCCACAACCCATTATTCTGGTTATAGGAGACTCCAATGTGAGACACACCGATGTCTCTCTTACCAGGCTAGATAAGACGGTTACTGTTAGTTGCCTGTCGGGCCAGGATCCACCAGATCATGCAAGCACTCAGGTCACTTACCCCTAAGTACCAGTATGACTTGGTCATAGTCCATGTGGGCGTGAATGACTTGAGAAGTACCTCCTTAAACTATATGAAGAGAGACATGATTGACCTCTCAGAATATGTGTCACAGGTAGGTATGAGCCTAGCAATGAACAGCATTCTGTTGTCTCCAAGGAAGATGCCACAATATCAACAGAAAATAATCCACTTTAACAATTGGCTTAGCTACTGATGTCATTTCAAAAGGGTCTAATAACTGCCGGCCTGGGAGGATATGTTTGACAGGCCAAGCTGCTTTGCCAGGGATAGTCTTCACCTGTCACTTCTAGGCTTTCAGATATTAGCCAAATCATTATCCACCTCTTAACTGCCTTTTTAGACACTGCCAAACAGAGAAACCTTCCAACATAACAAAAGGTTCTCAGGACAAGCTGAAGGTGTTACTGCTCAATGCCGAGAGTCTCAAGAAACTGCACTCCCTCCTCTCCAGGGAGAATGTGACATCTGTGTAGTTACTAAAATATGGTTCAAAGCCACAGAAAGCACTCTGGCAATGCATGAATACAACACCTTTCATACATTCCAACCACATATTGAACATGAAAGAGGAAAAGGCAGACTTGAATCTACTTAAAGGATAAAAACACACTTCAAGGCTGGTCAAACAATATGACACTTGAGCTACTTCATGTCCAACTAACAATGGGAAAAATGCATTACCATATTCTTGTTAGCTACAGGTACTCTCCATGAACCAGGAAACCCAAACATTATACTGGAAGTTACGTGAATTACCCACCATCCAGCCCAATACCATACTCGAATGATTTTAACTACCCCTCCATTAACTAGGAGGCACACACAACCACTAACATACAGGCCCAAAGATTTCTTGACCTTGTAAATTCAAATGCCCTGAAGCAGCTAGTCTGTGCTCCCACTAAGGGAACAGATATCCTAGATCTGGTACTCACAAATATGGGACAGCACCAGGTGTGACATCTTCACTGGTAAGATCAGATCACAAAGCAGACTCCCTTGAAATAAAGGTAAAACTAGACTTTCTCCACTTAACTCCACAAACTTCAAGAACTTTCCTAAAGCTAACTACCACCTATGAAGTGATGGCATAGCTAGCTTCCAAGTTCCCCAAAATCCAGAAAACACAAAAGCCCATGCAAGCGTGTACACAAAATCCTTGTATGACTATATAAACAACTGCACAGAAACAGCAGTACCAGACAAAAATAAACCCAGGTCAAACCGCAAATACAAGCCACCCTGGTAATCCAGTTAAGAAGTACAAAGGAATGTGCACAACAGAGGAAAAAAGTTCCTCATTAGTCTAAACAAGCAAATCAAGGAACTAGTCAAGTCTCTGAAAGCAGACTTTGAGGCAAAAATAGCCTCCAAACCTAAGGATAACCATAAGACAGTTTTCAGTTATGTCCGCCATCTTAAGGGCAACTCCCAACAATGTGTGGAATTAGTTGTAGATGCCATCACCTATACTTGTCAGAAGATAAAGCTAATCTGCTAGCCGATACAGTCGGCTCAAATATCACCTCTCCATCACCTCCAGTTCTCCCCCAAGAAAAACCCTCCTACACTCCCCTCCAATTATCACCAAAAAACAGGTTGCCACTGTATACTCTAAAGCTAAAAGACCGCTTTGATGAGGCCTGACAGTATACCAGGTTCCCTCTTAAACAGCTTAAATCAGGACCTGCGAGGGTCATTAGGATCCCTATTTAACCTCTGGCTTTGTTCAGATAGAGTGGAGAACTTCAACAGTCATCCTGCTACATAAAAGGGGACCATCAACTGACCTTGGAAATTACAGATCTATAGGTTTGGCTAGTCTTGTATCTAATAATGACAGAGTAATCCAAACACTGGACCCGACACAACTCATCTTTGTCAAGGACAGATCATGCCAACTAAATTTGGTATACTTCTTTGAGAAAGTCCCTAAGGCCATGGAAGAGGGTAAAACAGTACATACTACCTACCTCAACTTGGCCAACGCACTTGACACAATTCCCCACTTAGGTATTATAAATTCACAAAACTGGGCATAAATCCCTAAGTCAACAGATGGATATCCAATTGGCTCATGGACTGGATACATGGTTAAGTTGGGTGAATCTAGCAAAAGGCCAGTTACGAGTGGTGTGGCACAGGGCTCAGTGCTGGGACCACTCCTGTTCAGAATATACTTCTCTGAAGTCAAGGCTAATGTGGAAGACCTCTGAATGGCAAAGTTTACCAACAACTGCAAGATGGGGGCAATCACTGAATCCCTCAACAATGTTGTGACGATCCACCATTGGACCAGTAAAGAAGGAGCCTCAATCCTCACCACTGACAACAGTGGAGGATGTACACTGGGAGAATGACAAGGTACACACACACACACAGAGTTACCAGATGAAGCTCTCTGCATCAAGTGCAATTTCACTTAACAGCACACAGAGACCTTAGTCAGTACGGGTCTGGTTTCTTCCTCTTAAAACTCCTCACTGCCACAGCTATAGAGTTGAGATCACATCTGAGTGGCCAGGCCAAGACCTCCAGCACCCTCCCTCCCTGTCCAACCAGGTCTAAATTATATTCTCGAAAGACGACAATGTCGAATCTGACATTGTCAACACGAGAATACTGAACTCTTAGAATCTCGAGTGTGTAAATGGAAATCTCCGTAAGGGGAGATTTCCATTTACTGCAATGTAGTGCGGTCTCGGAGTTGGTATATTTAAGTAGCGGGGGGTGTGGGGGGGGTGCAGGGGGGCTTGCATCCAGCTTAAACCCGTTGGGGTACTTTTTTTTTTTTTGTGTGTATGTTTATAAAGTCAATGTTTGAAGACATCGACCATATGGTGTCGACTATATGTTCGATGTTTTCAAACGTCGATCTTATAATATAGACCTGTTAACCAGAGCTTCGTGTCCCTGCAAAAGTAGCTGACAGACACACACACTCTTTGAGATTTGATTCACACACACACACCCCTGAGAAAGGCTGGCACAGATTTACTAGCTATGCCCCCTTTTGCCCAGACTACAAAGTAGCTATCACTGCCACCAGCCAACTCCTTATCAACTACTTTAAGACCCTTAACAAAGGGTATCCAATCTGACTGTGTAATATTAATAGTAATACAAATGGTAGTTTGACCAAGAGCAAGGCTATTAGGAGTGGCCCACATAGAGTCACCAAATAAATATGCAAGTACTCTCAAAACTTAAATATCTCTACAAAGATTAACCACAGTGAAAGGTTTAAATATATTTAATAATAAATAATAAAATAACATGACAATACTAAATATATTCAGAGTTCAAAACCACAGAAAATATTTAAAACAACACTGCAGGACAGTCTTAAATAAAGAAAAATATCTAAACTAAGTTTCACCATATTCCTAACTATAGCTAAGAGAATTACTATAGCCTAGAACTTACTTCAACAGAGCAAAGCAGATGTGTGGTGAATGGTTCTTGTAGTTGTCAGGTCCAAGACAGAATGCCATGTCTCACTATGAGACTCCTCAAATTAATATCTCAAATATTACTGCTGATGTAGCTTGCAGAATTACATCATTCTTGTCATCTGACTCCAAGTGAAACCCCCATTGCTAGAAGCTAGCAGTATTTAGCATCTCCATGTGAAAATACATAGACCTCAGATCTCTGACAGATGTTGGAAGTCATAAAACAATTATATTCCTTCATGTTTTCAAAATTAGCGATTACTTCACTCTGAAGACAATACAGAAAGCTTTTTAGCACAGTGCATTGAAAACTGAAATATACCATATTTTAAGCCCTAGCCATAAAGTAATTTAATTTCAGCTATTTTTCTGAAGTTAACCTCCTGTATTCCAGTTTCCACTGTTAAAATATATACATTTAAACAGTTATAATACTGCATGTACATTTCCGTTGTCTTCTTGTGGGCACACTGTGATTACATTTTAAACAGGAATTTGCAAAAACATTTCCATAACACACTTCTGTACCAGCAGTTTTATATACACATGACATACAGGTCTAATACAGTTGTAACACACGCATCTTGTATAAATCACACTAATATTCACAAATGATATACAATTATTTACAAAATTCCAGATAGCTGTGCTGGCAGTATCTCCCTTTGTCATAAATGCAGGTATCCTTCAGGAGGGACTAAATCAGATAAATGACTGGTGTCAGAGCCATGGCCTAAAACTAAATGTGAAAAAATGCATTATCATGCCATTTGCAAAGTCAAATAGCCCTGAAAATTATAACATTAATAGCACAACCCAAAGAGTAGACTCAGAAGTGAGACATCTAGGTAGACAGACAGTAGCCTGAACTTTGACCACCATGGCCACAGTGGTGAGGAAGTCCTACTGTGTAGCATAACTTAAAGGTATGGCATCCAGATCCAGGGAAATTAATAGTCCCACTGTACTCAGCCCTCATTAAACCAATAATCTAGTACAATGAGCCATTTGGCATGTACTTGCCTGGATACTTACAACTGCTACAGTGACCTCAGCGGTTCCTCAAAGAGACTATACAAGGTTAAACCACATGTCCTATGAAGATAGGCCAAAAGCCCTATCCCATTACTCTGCCTCCTACCAAGTAATAAGGGGTGACCTATGCCTGACCTACAAGTCAATCACAAATCCAGCCCTCGTGGAGCTCCTACACCTCTGCAAGACAAACAGCATGGTGGTCACTCAATCTAGGACTCTAAATTTAGTCAGCTACTCAAAGAAAACATGCTGGAGAGACAAAAATGTGTTTCAGGGATTGCTCCTTCTTTGGAACATGCTTCCTATTCACATTAAGCAGATTCACACCTGGAGTGGCACCTATGTCCATTATGGAAATGGACAATCTGTAAAATACTCAAAGCATAGGCACAAAGCTGTGCCACCCTCTTGCCCCTGGCGGCCTTATACTTAGTAAAATCGGGTTATTGGCTAGGCTTTTAAGCTGTTAGCCTAATAATCTCCTATGAACCTACGAACAATAGCTGGGCTATATTAGAAATTATATTTCACAGGAACATGTGCATTTAATTGAAATCTTTGACACATATCTAATAACTAATTCAGATCATGTACCAGTAGTTACCAAGATAAAAATACAGGGTAATGAAGTAAAGATTAGAAACCGGCACCTCCCCACGTACCTGTTAAAAAAAGAAATTTAAGGAATGGGTAGTGGAATTTAACTTGGAGTTATTAAGGAAGATTGATAGTACTCCAGAAGTTATAGCTAGTGAATAGGATAAAATGAAAGTGGAGTTTAAAAATAGGGCAGAAATAAAAGAAAAACAGCCCTGGTTAAAAAGTAGTAAGGACTGTTTAGAGGGGCTGAAAAAAACTAAATTATTACAAAATAATGGAAATCTCACAGAAAAAGGGGAGGTGCAACTGTAGAGTGCTAAAGAGAAAATAAAATAAATCCCTGGATAATATGTATGAGTTTAGAAAGATTGTGGTTAAGCAACTGCTTTTGATAACTCCAGAGCACAAAACATTTTGGCACAGTGACTTAGGCAACAGAAAGTAGAAAGGGTTGTTGCCAAAGTTAGGGAGCCTATGATTAAAAAAAATCCTTTAGAGGTATTACAGATAAATTGGAAATTTTATGAAAATTTGTATAAAGCAAAGAAGTGGGGAAAGCATGAAAAAGCACAAATGGAAATATTTATGGAAGACTTAAATATGCCAAGGTTAGTAAGAGGTAGACGAGGCTCAACAGCCAACAGTTAAATGGAAGGAAAGGAGATACATTTTCTGGTGGTAGTTTGGACGTTAAGAGGGAAAAAAAGTGATAAAGGTCTGGAAGGTTTTGTTTAACAGTATTTTAAATGGAAGGGAGGCACCAACATCATAGAAAAAAAGCTGTGGTGGCTATAATACTTAAACGCGGTAAAGACCCATCAGATCCAGCTTCATATGGGCCCATTTTAATTGTAAACCATGATTATAAAGTATTTATATCTACAATGATTAAAAGAATGGCAAAAGTAATGCCACAATTGGCAGATATGGACCAGTGTTTTTGTGGAGGGGAGGCAAACATTTGACAAAATTAAAACAACTGCATCCAAGATGGCTGCACACCAAGTAACAGCTTAATCTCAGCTCTTTCAATGTGAAAACAGAAACTCAGAAAATAGAAACAATGAATTTGTCTTTTTTGGGTAAATTTCACTTGTTGACTTGTAAGTGCATTGCTTGGATGCCATCAAAGAAGAAATTTAGAGAACCTGAAAGAAAATCAATCACAAAAGGTGAGGCTAAAACACCGTCTAGGAAGAATCATGCAACTGTTTAGCAAAAAGCAGCTCAAGCTTCAGCTTTGGCTCATGACATGACTTTCAGTAATCTAAAAAGAAAAAAATAAGTCAAGCATGCTCAGACATGATTAAAATAAACAAAATGCTGAAGGAATATATCAACTCAAATAACAAAAGGCTGGAAAAATGAGCTGATAAAAAGACTGGCGGAGTATGATACTGCTGAAGAAGAGATGTTTCAAAAATGGTAGAAGTAGAGAACGGAGAAGATCTTCTGTACCATGGAAACTGGAAGGAACAGACTGTATTAATATTATGAAAGCACAAGTAAGCAACAGGACTGGTATTCTACAGCAGGAGTTGTTAACTGACAGAGCACATTGTGAGAATGCTCCAAACCTGGTTATGGCTTACACTGCATGTTATAAAGTAAAACCTTTTCAGTTATTTGTTCATAGGTCCATAGGTGTGTACTAGGCTAATGGCCCTGGAGCCTTTAGAAGCCTAGCCCATAGGATTACCCTGGCATTGTGCCACCAGACCTTAGCTCCTAGTGCCTCTGTTGAGTAGAGCCACTGGAGTGATCCTCGGGGTGAATTTTCTATTTCCCATCCACTCAACAAGATTTCTCTT
The DNA here is from genome assembly GCF_019279795.1 of Protopterus annectens. Lineage (NCBI taxonomy): Eukaryota > Metazoa > Chordata > Ceratodontiformes > Protopteridae > Protopterus > Protopterus annectens. The sequence continues at coordinate 787,375,429 of NC_056737.1, read as the reverse complement.
GAAAAGGGCCAGTGAGGTGCTCTGCTTGACATGTATGGGAAGTCTATTCCATAGCACGGGCAGTCTCTGGGTTATGAACTTGTCCCTCCAGCATGTTCTGTTGATTGTGGTAATGAGGTTGAGGATTCTGGAGCATGTGGTGCGGAGGGATTGAGATTTCTTTAGATGCAGCATTTCTAACAGAGCTGGGTCAGACATGGCTTTGTAAGTCAAGCAGAGATCGCCTCTAAGTAGGTGATATGAGACAGAGAATAGGTGTTTTTTGAGTCTCTCCATATACAATAAGTGTTTAAGGCCTAGGATCTTCTTTGTGAGGTACTTTTGTGGCCTCTCCAGCTGTTGCAGGTGTACAGTGAGGTACATGCCAAATGGAGGCACTGCACTCAATAATTGGCCTAATGAGGGAAGAGTACAGGGAGACAATGACCTCTTTCTTCCTAGATGCAAAACCCTTAGTGTGTGCAATAGAGATGCTTAAGTAAACCGGTTCCTTCTTTCCTTCTTTCTTTCTGTTGAGTTTTAAGAAATGTACTCACTGCAATGCTAGAAGATGAAAGACAGGACAAAAGTGCATGGTCTACGTAAAACTGATATGCTTTTACCTACTTTTGCAAAGGGGAATGACTGGATTAAGCCAATTGGCTTGGTCTGATAAGTTTTAAAGGGAAGCAAGTCAATAAAAGAACACTGAGCGTAATGAAATGTTTTTCACTGGCAAGTAAATGTTCACAGTGTAATGTGAGACGCAACTATGAATCTGGTTCTCATGGTACTGTGGAGATAAGCTAACAAGGGCAATAAAAACAGAAAACTCATTTCTTTCAATGGCTAAATGATAATGTTTTCTGAGAGCATTCAAACTGTTCTCTACATCTGGGAGAAGAATAAAGATAAGACAAAATCAGACAGCACTTAGTGTAAGTAGAAGCATAGGCTGTACCACGTGTCTTAGCATGGATAACCTTCATTATAGGTCAATTCAAACTTGTCAATTTGAACAATTGTTCCTGTTAGGACGGTTAAACTTCATTATTTGAAGATGTACAGTTTTGTTTGAGTTTGTATTAAGTTATTAGGGGGGTGTTCTGGGTGTGTGTGTGTGTTTTTTTTTTGAGGGTTTTCATGAAAAAAAAGTCTTGCAAAATGTGGCATAAGTTCAAATGGATATGACAAGAAACGACTGTATAAAAGATCAAACTGCCAAACATTAGTGGGCACATATAATACAAAGGCTGGAAATAGACATTTAAAAAACTCTTATACATAAAAGATGGGAATAATAACTTCTTTTCATAATGACAACACGTTCTATATTGCCTTTAAATGCGAATGGTCTCATAGGTATATAGAAAAAAGAAAGAGTTGTGAAATATATTAAAAAATGTAGAATGCAAATAGATATGCTACAGGAGACACATTTGGAAAGAACCGAGCATATGCATTTGATAAATAAACATCCTCAAATCCTTTCCTTATCAGAATATCTGGGAAAAAGGAAAAGAGAATAGTTATATTTATTGATAGGGGAGCTTCAACAATGATAAAAGAGGGGGGAAAAGGGTGATAAATAGAAGTTATGTCCTTATCATAACGTTCCATGTGGAGTGTTCATCTTGCCTTGGTTATTACACATGGGTTCGGAGCCGATCCTCGGCTCCGTGTCGGCCGCCTGCAAGCTCTGCATCGAGAAGAAGCTCAAGATCACCTAATACCCACAATCCCCCTCTGCCTTTACCTCAGATCTAGTTTGCAAGCAAACCAGTCATAGAGAGCACACACACATACCAAAAATTACCTAATGATAGGATTATCTATATACATACATATATATATATATATATATATATACATATATACACAAGTGTATCATATAACACAACTAATGCAAGTGCAGAAGGAGAATACTCCAGACCAGGCACCAAATCGAACGCTCTTCCTAAGGGTGGGAAGGGTGGGAGTGTAATAGCCATATGCAGATGAACACTCCACATGGAACGTTATGGTAAGGACATAACTTCTATATGTGAGAGTGTTCAATCTCGCTTTGTTCTTACACATGGGTAGCGTCCCTAGCTCCATGATCCTGAGGAACTCACGGGAGAACGTTCTTGAGCACAGTGGAACCAAAGGTTGCCCTATCCCTAGAAACCCTGTCCACTTTGTAATGAGAGATAAATGTATGTGCTTTAGCCCAAGTAGCAGCCGCACAGATCGTGTCTAATGGTAAGCGAGCTGCGTGAGCTAAGGATGTAGACACTGATCTGGTAGAATGTCCTTTAGGTTTGACTGATAATGTTTGATTAGAAGCCTCATACACGTATGTGATACAATCAGTTAGCCATTTGGAAAGAGTTTGTTTCGTAACTGCTACACCCTTTCTGCTGTCAGCAAAAGCTACAAACAGTTGATCAGACTTCCTGTGATCTTTTGTTCTATCCAAATAAAATCTGAGTTGTCTATGGACATCCAATTTGTGCAACATATACTCCAATTTATTAGAGTGGTTTTTGAAGAAGGTGGGTAATTCAATGGACTGATTAATATTATTAGTAGAGCAAACTTTGGGGAGAAAGGATGGATTAGTGCGAAGGGATACTCTGTCAGAGTGGAAAATTAAATAAGGGTGTTTAATAGCAAAAGCCTAGCGGATGTAATGGCTACTAGGAATAGAGTTTTCCACGACAAAAATTTCAATGGGCAAATTGAGGCTGGTTCAAAGGGGGGCAACATCAATTTAGAAAGTAAGAGGTTCAAATTCCACGGTGATGTAGGACTTCTAATTGGTGGTCTGATATGAAAAGATCCTTTTAAAAAAGCTTTACAAAGTCTGTGAGCCATAATAGGCGCACAACATTCTTCCACATGATAGTTAGAAATGGCAGCCAACTGCACTCTTAAAGTAGCAGGAGAAGCTCCTTCATGAAACAATTCTGTCAAGAACTCCAAGATCTTGTTCAGCGGGGCTATAACAGGGTCCAAATGATGTGAATTAGCCCAGAAGACGAAACGTTTCCATTTACTGGTGTAGGTCTTTGTAGTGGAAGTTTTATGAGAAGCCACTAAAATATTCTGAACCGCCAGTGTAAGGGAATCAGACCTGGCTAGAAAGGGAAGCGGAGCAGCCAAGCTGCTAGATGGAGTGATTCGAGAGATGGGTGAGGGACTCCTGACGAGTGAGTCAGTAGATCTGGCTCTGGGTCCAGCATCAAAGGTCCCCGAATGCGTGGCAATAGAAAGGGAACCAAATTTGACGAGGCCAGAATGGGGCAATGAGGATTATAGTCCTCCGAAGGTTGTTGGCTTTCTGCAGAAACTTTGCAATCAGGGGAAATGGAGGAAAAGCGTACAGGAGAACCGGGGGCCAATCGTGCACCAGCGTCCCTGGGGACTTCCCTGGAGGGGTAATAGGGCAAAATAGCTCCTGCATTTGGCGTTCATTAGAGACGCAAACAGATCGCAGGAAGGCTGGCCCCACTTGCGAAATATCATGTTCGCAATTGACTGTTTGAGGGACCACTCGTGAGGCAACAGTATTGCCCTGCTCAGCCTGTCGGCTATGACGCTGGATGACCCCGGGATATGCGTTGCATCAGAAAGCGACCGTGGACTCCGCCCATTGCCAAATTCTCATGGCCTCTCTGCATAGTTGATAAGACCTGGTTCCCCCTTGCTTGTTTATGTACCAGACTACGGACATGTTGTCTGTCTGAACTGCAATAGTTCCTAGAGGAAGAAGGGGAGCAAAGTGTTGCAACGCTAAAAACACTGCCCTCAACTCCAGAACATTGATGTGCAGATTGTACTCCAGATTGGTCCATTTGCCTTGGACTGTCTGTCCCTGAAAGATGCCCCCCCACCCTATCAGGGAAGCGTCCGTGGTTATCGTCACTGATGGTGTGGGTAGCACAAATGGTCTTCCGCTGGAAAGGTTGCAAGTCTGAAGCCACCAAGTTAGGTGTGACTTGCATGTGTTTGTTATCAGAATTTCATGAGTCAGAGGTAGCTGTTGGAATGACCATTGTGCAAACAGGAGCCATTGTAGAACTCTCATGTGCAGTCTTCCCAATGGTATCGCAATGAGAGAAGCTGCCATGAGACCCAAGACCTTCAGAACCAGCTTTGCCGGGACTTTTGGATGACAGCAGGAGAGAAATGTTGTTTTGAAGTGCGACTATCCTTTCTGTAGGAAGCCTTAGAACCAAATGATGCTATCTAATTCCGCTCCTATGAATAAGATATGCTGTGATGGCTGTAGCAAAGATTTTTCGAAATTTACGGAAATTCCGAGGTGAATACAAAGTTGTAGGGTGTAATCCCTGGCCTGTATCAGTTGACGCCTGGTGGTGGCAGACAGGAGCCAGTCGTCCAGATACGGAAACACCTGGAATCCTAGGCCTCAGATGAGACGCTACCACTGCCATGCATTTGGTGAAAACCCTGGGGGCTGAGGTCAGACCAAAGGGCAGGGCCCGAAACTGATAGTGACTGGCTCCCAGCCGAAGCGAAATGATCCCTGGACGCCCTGGCCATTTTGATGTGGTAGTATGCGCCCTTCAGATCTATTGAGCACATCCAGTCGCCCTTCTGTAAAATGGAAGGATCGATTGAAGCGTGACCATTCGAACTTTTCCTTCTTGACAAAGGTGTTGAGGTTGCTTAGGTCCAGAATCGGCCTCCAGTCCCCTGTCTTCTTTGGAACTAAAAGAACCTTGAGTAAGTCCCGAATCCTATTTGGTCCGCTGGGACTGGTTGGATGACTCTTTTTCTAGCAGCTTTGAAATTTCTATAGCTGCTGGGTCTCGCAGATGGGGTGGTACATCTGGGAGTTTTCTTTGGAATGGGGTGGATAGGAATGGTATTTTGTAACCTCTGGTAACAACGCTTTTACCCAGTTGTCTGTAGTAATGTTTTGCCAGGCCTGAGGGTATAAAGCTAAGCGACCCGACTGCCTCCAGAGCAGGACAGTCGGGCCTCCTCTCAGGAGTGCTGAAAAGGTTTACCAGGGGATATCCCTGTCACCTTGGTTTTGCGGACCTCTGCCGCCCGGGCGGCGTCTTCCACCTCTGCCCCTCCTCTGCCTCTGGAGGGCATCACCCTGTGTGCTTGGGAAAGATCCTTGGGGTTTTCAAACCACATTTTCCCACCACGCTGCCCTTTGGGGTACGGTCTGGAAGGGTGGAAAACGGACTCCGACAGCAGACAGAGTCTTTCCCTCCTGTTCACACCGGTAAGGGTCTCCTTTACTTTAGGGCCAAAAGTGTGGCACCATCAAATGGGGCGTTAGTAAAGGAAGACTTGAAGGCTTCCGCAAACGAACATAAGCGCATCCAGGATTGCCTACGAAGAGCAATCGCTGAACCCGCTGCCCTACTCGACCCTTCGGCTGCGTATATCAGCCTCATGGATGAGTTAACAATGGATGTAAGGGTATTTAGATGTGCCGAAACTTTCTCTGAGACAGCAGCATCTGTAGTACCCTGGAGGGCATCTCCCAACTCTTTGACTAGATCCCTCTGTAAACGTGTAAAATGAGTCAAATAGTTCAGGGAACGCATAGAAAAAGCCGCTGAACTAAAAATGCGCTTCCCGTATCTGTCCATAGTCCTAGAATCTCTGTTAGGCGGATGGACAGATGAGGAAGACTCCGACATCTCCTTTTTCGTGGCCGCTGCCACCACCATGGCGTCTACTGGGACTCCTTTAGTGAGGTAAGCCTTGTCCTGGGGTGCAGTGATGTACTTATTAGGCTTCCTAGGGACTGGTTCCACCGTGTCAGGTGTCTCCCACGCCTTCGAGCAATCAACTCCATTAACTCATCAAGGGCGGAGTGACCCAGGAGGAGGAAGGGCGAGCACCAAATGCCTTCAGCAGAACTGACTCATCCTCAGAAGGGGGGAGGGACTGCCAATCACCTCTCTGCTTAAGGATCTCCAAGATGTCAGAAAAGGAGACATCTTCCATAGGTGACTTTGGGGACCCTTCTGACTCATCCAAGTCAGTATCGGATGTTAAAGATTCCTGTGGAGAATCTAAGTGTCTCCTCTTACACAATCTTTTCCTAGGGACCTCTTCAGGGGAACATCCAAGAAGCCTCCGAGGAAGAGGGGCACCCTCCAGGGGTGGCTGAGACACCGTGCTCGACGCTTGGATGTGGCCGCTGGCAGAGGAAGATAACGGTCCTTTAAAGGAGGAGAGGATGCTTCTACTGATGTGGTTGTCTGGGTAGACAACACCTTCCTCATAAGATCAAGGCCCCGGGTCTCGAGTCAAGAATCTCCGGTTCAAGAAATGGGAAGAATCCCGAGACAGGCACGAAGGCATCGACCCGAGGACGGAGCCAATCGATCCGCCGAGGCCCGAGGGGAAGAGTCGGAACCAAACGCCGGTTCGACTCGGCCCCGGAACCAAGGACAGATCGTCGGCTCCGAGACTCGGCACCGGATCCGACGGAGTCGAGGTGAAAGGAACAGACCGAGAAAGACGGTTCTGGACCCGAGGGCTCCACAACCAGTAGATCAACCTCTTCCGGCTCCAAAGACTGGACAGGTCTCGGAGGAGGAAGGGATGGAGACAATGGGAGGCCTTCAAGTTTCGACACCAACTGGGTGGAAACCGAAATAAGCTTGGATAGGGCGAATGTTCCAATAACTTCTGCACCACACGGTCCACATCGAGCATCGGAAAGCTTAGAAGAACGGGTCGAAGGAGCCAAAGACGGAGCCAACCTCAATAGTGTCGGAGGGAGGGAGCTCCATCACCGGTTCCAAGACTCGAGGCTCGAAACTGACACCAGTTGAACACTCGGCCCCGAAGTCTGTGGAACCGGTGATCTAACTTTAGTGGAAGAGCTCGGAGCCGATGACTTGGGCTCCGACGTCTTCGATTCCTTTGAGGACTTGGATGCCTGGTCAGAAGCATCCAGAGCCTCCTGAAAGGAAGGTTTTAATAAACCCCTGTCCATAACTTCCTGCGCCTATCTGTCATGACCCTCCCACTGAAAGAATGACAAATAGAACAGTCTTCTTGCAGGTGGAGAGGGCCAAGACAGTAGACACAGGAACTATGGTTGTCAGTTACTGACATTTTTTGCCCACACTGGCAACGCTTGAAACCTGATTTGGCCTTTTCAGACATGTCAAAGATAGGTGAAATATAGTAAAATCCAGAAAAACAGTCAAGTCCGGTAAAATTGTCAAATCCAGTAATGAGTCAATCCAGTTGTCAAATCCAAAGAGTGGTGGTAGGCCCCGAAGAGAACTCTGACTAAGTTTTATAACTTAAACGGAACTGAGATTTCCCTATACCTTACCACACTCACACAAATTATTATTAAACAGTTTCTAATACTAAAGTACCAGAGAAAAAACAAGAATAAAATTCTAAATCTTATCTGAGGTGCTCGAGCTCGACCCAGTGATGGCGCTGCAGCGGCAAACTAGATCTGAGGTAAAGGCAGAGGGGGATTGTGGGTATTAGGTGATCTCGAGCTTCTCCTCGATGCAGAGCTTGCAGGCGGCCGACACGGAGCCGAGGATCGGCTCCAAACCCATGTGTAAGAACAAAGGCGAGATTGAACACTCTCACATTGGTAGATTTGTAGCAGGACAGGGCTACTAGCAAGGGAGGAGTATTACGCTGGCATGTATTTATATTTCACCTACAGCTGCTACAACAGAGCTTAAGAAAAGTCTGGGAGAAATAATCAGCTTTTCAGCAGGGAATATTATCTATAGGTGGGCACAAATTTGATTTGCAACAGTGAGGGTGCATCTGGGAGGCCTAGAAGGGAAAATATAACAAGACAGAGAAGATTTTTAAATAAATTTATGAAAATACTTGGTATTGAAGATGTGAATTCAGTAGTACGAGCTCAGAAATAATTTACATATTTTTCCCCAAGGTACAAAAATTAGGCTAGGTTAGACAGAAATTATATTTCAAAGAAAAATGCACATTTAATTGAAAGTTTTGATATGCATCTAACAACTATTTTAGATCATGCACCAATAACAACTAAAATAAAAATGCAGGGTAATGAAATAAAAATGTGACAATGGCACTTCCCCACCTATCTGTTAAACAGAGAAGAAATTAAGTAATGGGTAGTGGAAATTATTCAGGAGTTATTAGAAAGATAGAAATTTATTCAGAAAAAATATCTAGGGAGTGGGATAAAATGAAAGTGGAGTTATTAAAAAAAATAGAGTAGAAAAAAAGAAAGATATGGTTAAGAAGTAACAAGAATTATTTAGAGGGACTAAAAAGGTTGAAGTATTGCAGAATATGGAGATTTCACAGAAGAAGAGAATCAACTGCAAGTACTGAATAGAAAATGAGGGACTACCCTCAATAATATGCATGAGTTTAGAAAGATTACTGTTAAGCAACTGTTTTTTGATTACAACTCCGGAGCACAAAAGCTTTAAGCATAATGTCACAGAAAAAAAGTAGAAAAAGGTTAATGCCAAGCTTAGGGAGCCTATAACAAGAAAAATAACCAGAGATCCTGTAGAGGTATTAGAAATGTGTTGGAAATGTCATGAAAATCTGTGTAAACCAGAGAAATGTAGAAATCAAGAAAAAGTACAAATAGAAACGTTTACAAAAGAATTAAAGTTATGCCAAGGTAACAGGCAGATGATTTCTAACAGTTAAGATAGGAGGAGATAACATAAAATGGTGAGATGTATAACATAAAATGGTGAGATGTATAACCAATCTACAGGAAACTCTCCAGGAATAGATGGTATACCTGTAGAAGTCTGGAAGCTAGGCGAGAAGAAAGTGATCAAGATCAGGAAGGTATTGTTTAACACTATATTAAAAGGAAGAGAAGCACCAACATCCTGGAAGAAACCTGCTTACACAGAGGGTGGGAATTACAATTTTACCATAATGGCACTATGTTATCGTTAATTGTAAATGATCTCAGATATATACAAAAAAGAAAGAGTAGTGAACTATATTAAAATGTAGAGTGCAAATAGCTATGCTGCATGAGACATTTGGATAGAAATGAACATTTGAATTTGATAAAGAAAAGTTTTCATGACAGTTATTACATGGAATACCTGGGACAAAGGAAAAAAAAAAAAAAAAAAGAGAGAGTTAAGACTTTCGGCTTTTCCCGGTTTGGGGTCGCCACAGTGAAACTCCGGTCCACTCATGACTGGCAGTGGATTTTACGGTGCTGAGTTGCCAGCCCAATGCCCAACCTTCAATGAAGGCATGCCCATTCACGCTCACACCTACCTGCATGTCTTTAACGTCATTCAACTGCGGGGAGGACATGCAGACTCCACACAGAAGGCACTCCAGCCGAGAACTGAAAGGGAGAACCTCTTGCTGTGAGGTGACAAAAGGAAAAAAAAAAAAAAAAAAGAGTACTTATATTAATTGCAAGAGGAGCTCCAATAGTCATAGAAGAGAATAAAGATAATGGTAGCACTAAGGGGCTGCTGGCAAGGAAGGAGGATTAAACTGGCATGTACTTGTATTCCACCTAAAACTGCTATAATGAAGCTTAAGAATATTCTGGGAGAAATACTCAGATTTCAGCAGGGAATATTACTTGTAGGTGGGGAACAGAATTTGATTTGCAGCGGTGAAGATATATCTGGGGGGCCCAGAAAGGAAAATGTAACAAAGGAGGGTAGATTTTTGAAGTAATTTAAGAAATTATTTGGCATGGAAGATGTGAATTTAGTAGTAGGAGTTCAGAATGAATTTAAATATTACTCCCCAAAATACAAAAACTAGTCTAGTCTAGACTAGACAGCACATACATTTCGCAGGTCATTTAATTTAAAGTTTTGATATGCATTCAATAACTATTTCAGATCATGCGCCAATAATAATTAAAATAAAAATGCAGGGTAATGAAATAAAAATGAGACACTAACACTTTCTCACCTATGTGTTGAAAAGAGAGGAATTTAAGGAATGGGTAGTAGAAATTATTCATAAGTTATTAGGAAAGATAGAAATTTCTTCCGAAAATATAGCTAGGGAGTGGGATGAAATTAAAGAGGAGTTTACAAATAGTCTGGAAATAAAAGAAAGAGAGATATGGTTAGGTAGTAACAAGAATCATTTAGAGGGACTGACAAAGGTTAAAATATTGCAGAACAGAGAGTATCTCACAGAACAAGACGAGGAGCAATTGCAAAATGCTAAATAGTAAATAAAGGAATACCTTGAGTTTAGAAAGATTGTTGTTAAGCAATTATTTTTTGATAATTACCCCAAAGCACACAAACTTTTAATACAGTGACTCGGGCAACAGAAAGTAGAAAGGGTTGTTTCCAAGCTTGGGGAGGCTAAAACAAGGAAGATAACAGATCCTGTAGAGGTACAAGAAATATTTCAAAAATTTTATGAAAGTCTGTATAAAGCAGAGAAGTATGGAAATCAAGAAAAGGCAGAAATGGAAATGTTTATGGAAGAATTAAATATGCCAAAGTTAGAGGTAGATTAGGCTCAATTACTCAGTTAGGATAGGAGATGAGATAAAAATGGTGATGTATAACCAATCCACAGGAAATTCCCCAGGAATAGATGGTATTCCTGTGGAAGTTTGGAAGCTAGGAGGGAAAAAACTGCTAAAGATCTGAAAGATTTTAACAGTATTTTAAGAGGAGGAAAAGCACGAAAATGGGCTTTGTGGTGGTGCAGCAGTTAGTGTTGTCGCCTCACAGAAAGAGGTCCTCCATTTCGATTCTCGGCTGGGGGTGCCTTCTGTGCAGAGTCTGCATGTACTCCCTGCAGTTGTGTGGGTTTCCTCCAATATTCCAAAGACACGCATCTTGAGCATTTTCCCTGGGCCTCCACTGAAAATGGGCTCTGTCCCAGTCGGACTTTCCTGGTAAACAAATGTTAAATAACTAAATAAATAAAATAATACATAATCCTAGAAGAAAGCTGTTGTGGCTGTAATTCCTAAAGAAGGTAAAGACCAATCAGCTACAGCTTCATATGTTTATGTCTATAATCGCTAAAAGAATGGCAAAGGTAATGCCAAAATTGATAGATATGGATCAATGGTTTTGTGAAGCGAAGGCAACATTTACAAAGCAATGTTGAACCAGAGGGAAGCAGAATGCAAGAAAATACCACTGTTTCTTAATGGTACTTGATGCAAAGAAAGATTCAATATAGTAAGCTTGGATTTTATGAGTGGGGCAGTGCAAGAATTTGCATTCCCTGATAAAATTATAAGGTTTATTAGGAGGACATATGATGAATCGGAGGTGAAAATTTAAGTGGTGGGGTTCCTCTCTGATAAGTTTTGTTTGAGCAGAGGAACCAGACAGGGGTGTCCCCTTTCTCCTTTGTTAGTTGCATTATATTTAGAACCACTGGCAAAGAAAATAAGAGACTCAGAAATTCATGGCTATAACTAGTATGGTAATCAAGACAAGTTGGCTTTATTTGAGAATGACATTATTTTGCATGTAATAAAACCAGAAAAGGACATTTCAGTGTTGTGGAGCATTCTGAGCCAGTTTCAATTCTTTTCAGGATACAAAATGAAGATAAAAAAGGCAATAGCTGTAAACTATGTACCAACACACAAACTGATTCAGCCATACCCATATTTAAGCAAACATAAAAACGAAGCACTTAGCGGTATGGATTAAAAATAATTATGTTACGGCAACTAAGGATATGTGGGAAGAGACCAAAAGATAATACAAAAACTAAGAAACTGGAAGCTCTGTTTTATGAATATGGATAGAAAGATACAAGCAGTGAAAATGTTTTTAGTTCCATTAGTATTATACGCAGGTCAGGCATATTTATATAAACCAGAGAGGTTGTGGAAAGTAACTAATAAAGAGCTGAAGGATTTTATCTGAAAGGGGAAGAAGTCACGAGTCAGGTGGGATAAGTTGATCCTTCCAATAGAACAAGGTGGTTTAGGATTACCTGATTTTGAAGGGGTATTTCAGAGCTACACAGTTAAGGCTCCTAGATATAGCAGAAGCAGAAAGTTAAAGTTCACAGTAGAAAGGGATGACAGTAAAATAGGGAAGCTCAAGAAATAAAGAGAGGCTGGAATTTTGGATGCAGATCCTTAAGGTGAATGACAATAACCATGCAGAATATTATATTCATAAAGTAGCAGAAAGTATTCTAAGAACTAAGCCAACACCGGAATAGAGAAATGAAATTCCGCCAATAGAGATGACTGCAATTAGGGGTACAGAGAATAGGCAAGAGGAGGCTGGAATTTAATGGAGAAAACTGGCAAAGGAACCAAGGCATTAGGAGTAAATAATTAGAGACAGAAAGGTAACAGAATGAGAAGAGGTCAAGAATTCATTTGGACTGCAGGCTAGAGATCACTTTCCCTATCAATAATTGACATCAGAGTATACGCACAGAGAAAGAAATAGGAAACCCCATGTGAAATACCAGCAATGGTCGAGTTTTACTATAATCTAGAACAGAAGCCACAGTTAAAAAATGGGATACTTAGTAAGGCATATAAAGTATTTCATGATAACTACAGGAATCAATCGGAGGAGTTTAGAAAGGACTGGGAAGAGAGACTGGACAAGGAATTCAAAAAGAAACAATGGAAGAATATAGGTATGGCTCCCAAATATGCAACAATGTCTAGAATATTTTGAATCTTTGCTTGGAAGTGTTTGCATAGGTGTTTTTATACCCAAATTAGACTACAATGGATTTCTCAAAGGTAGATTGCAAATGTTTGAAATGGGATGGGGAAGAAGGTAATTGGGAACATATTTTTTGGGGAGGGTAATGAGTTGGCAGACTTTAAAAATTCTCTACAGACTACTCTGTCAGAAATACTGGGTGAGCAAACTGGTGTAACTAAGGAAATTATTTTTGAGCAGTGATACAGAATTGGAATTGCCTAGACATAGCAAGGCCTTGCTGAGTTTAATTCCGGTGGTTGACAAAAAACAATTGTTCAAACATATAAATCAAAGTCTAAACCAACCATACTAGAAATAGTGAATAAAGTAACACAGATAAAAGAACTGGAAGTGGAATCTTTAGAAAAGGTTAGGTGCAAATTACACAGAAAAAAATGGGAAGTAAGGGAACAATACATGTAGAGAAATGTTTTGGTGGAGGAATTAGGTTTAACAGAAGGCAGAAATGAAATAATTTATGTAATGTTGCCTAGATTATTAAAGCTACATGTTCATCATAATTATGCATCTCTGTTGTCTGTTTTCATCCTTCCTCAACAGATGGTTCTCGGATCAGACTTCGGCTACTTCTAAAGACTTGATCTGTAACCAGAGCTCCTCCCTTTATCCATACTCCTCCTCAGTAACAGCATTACTTCAAATCAATTTTGCCCTTCCTTTACTCTACAGTGTAAGTACAAATAGCTATGATAAAGAAAAGTATAAAATACAACTATATACAGATAGGAGAAACGGGAAAAAAGCACCTGGAGCTCAATCAGTCAAACAAGATATCTAGTACTCGGGTCAAGCCGGGAACCTTGGAAATTGCAAAAAAACTGAGAAATAGGACGGGGGAAGGAGAAAAAGAGACAACACAGATGCACAGTTATGGTGAGTATATAACTAATTTCTGAAGTTACCTTTTTTATCCATTCCTCAACTAATGGGGCCGGGGCCCCAGCTACAGAAAACCCAGGGTGGTCCTCAGGGAAGGATATTCTGGAGTACAGTGGAGCCAAATGCTGCTCTATTTCTAGATAAGATGTCCAACTTGTAGTGTGCAATAAAGGTATGAGTTTAACCAAGTGGCAGCTCCACAAATGTCATCTATGAAACTTCAGAGCAGAAATCAGAGTATGTGACCAAAGACCTAGTGAAATGAGCCTTAGGAGGCCTAGGAAGTGTCAATCTATTTTGTTGTATACAAAGGAAATGCAGACAGTGAGCCACTTTCACTTTTAAAACAAATGTACCCAATTTGATTTAGGAGAAGGAAATAAACAGTTGGCTTGATTTTCTGAAATCTTTTGTAAATATATTTTGAAATATATATGTGTGTGTCACTTATCTACTCTTCAAAAAGCTAGTCCTGAGCTATGGAGACCATGTCAATTTGCTGAAGCCACAAAGGTGATCTAAAGTAATGCTGTTGTTGAGGAGGACTATGGGTAGGGGGAGGAGCTCAAGCTATGGATCTATGTCTTTAGAAGTGTCTGAAGTCGGATACGAGACCCATCAGTTAAGGAATGGATGAAAAGACATCAGAGCAATATACATGATGTATAGTGTTTGTAAATGTGAACTTGTTAATATAGTTGGATTACTTTGGATAACTGAATAAAGATGTTTTAAAAAAAATTCATACTGTTTACACCAGACATCAAATGCCTGCATGATGTCTGGACCTTCAATCTGTAATCCTGGGGCAGAATGACTATGCAGTTCCATTCCAAGTTAAGACAGTCTTGCTAGGCCAGGAAAGAGGAGATACTACAGAAAGACTCATCGGTTTTGTGTATACCTGACCTACAGTCAGGTGATGAGAAACTGGTTCCAATACTCAGGCCAGTCATTCCTAAGCTCTGACTAATTGATTTTAGTCTTGACAGAACATATACTCTGGAATGTAACTCTCATGGTAGGAGTACAAGGTTCAGTCCTTCATGCCTGTTATCACCTGCTCAAGTAGAGATTGGGTGTGGTCTCAACTCCTTGTTAGCCAAGCACAATCCCTGGGATTGTTGGGACTGGAAGACTGTTAAAACACTGGATTTATCTCTAGGATTGCAAGGCCATAATCCACCCTGCAATCCTCAGTCCTTGTGACAGTGCTCCTGAGCTGCGAGAAGGACACTCAGGCAAATACCAAAGTGAGGATCTGTCAGAGTCATCACCATCCTACTGATATAGCAAGGTAGTCCAAATGGCTTTTCCTGCAGCTTTTATAATTGCCCAGCTTGAACTGCTGGCATTTATGGCAGTGTCTTACTACATTGCTCCCCAACTTAGCAGTAACAGATACAGGGATACTTTGTAGATCATCCAGGGAATGAATGCAGGAACTTTTCACTGACATGCTTCAGGATTCAGATATGAACTCTGACTGGGAGAAAAGAAATGACAGTCTCTGGGGCCAAGTGAACTTATGCAACTAGTATGTAACACCATATATGACACTGAGCGTACCCATCCCCTATGCATGAGACTATACCAGAAAAAAGTGCAAAACCTCGACCAGCTGAGGACGAACCCAACACCAGACCCATCAAAGAAGGTATGCCATATGTTTTATCCAAGAGCTGTTGATGTGATAGATCGGGTCTTTTTCTTCCTTCCCACAAATGCCACAACCAGTCTCTAAACAAGAACCTTGCTTTGATCAGGTTCATAGTTTCTTATTAAACGTACAGCCAAGGAAACCATCGAGAAGGTCAGCTACATCAGACATAATTGGTGGGAGACTAACAATGTCCACCATTAGGCAGATTTTCCACATACAGTGGATATATAAAGTGTGCACACCCATGTAAAAATGCCAGGTTTTTGTGATATAAAAAATGAGGCCACAATAAATCATTTCAAACCTTTTCCCACCCTTAATGTGATCTATAAGCTGTACAATTCAATTGAAAAACAAACAAATCTGTTAGGGGGAAAAAATAAAAAATGAACAATAAGCTGGTTGCATAAGTGTGCACACCCTTAAACTAATACTTTTGTTGAAGCACCTTTTGATTTAATTACAGCACGCATTCTTCTTGGGTAGGAGTCTATCAGCATGGCACATCTTGACTTGGGAATATTTGCCCACTCTTCCTTGCAAAAGCGCTCCAAATCTGTCATGACTGCAAGGGCATCCTCTTGTGCACAGCCCTCTTCAGGTCACCCCACAGCTTTTCTATAAGATTTAGGTCTGGGATCTGGCTGGGCTATTCCAAAACTTTAATTTCTAGCTGACACCTGAGGTTTTGGGCCAAGTGACTGTTATTTGGAACTGTTCATAATTCCCTAGACCTTGACTAAAGCCCCAGTTCCACTGAAGAAAAGTAACCTCAAAGCATGATACTGCCACATGCTTTGCCGCGGGGATGGTGTTCTTTTGGTGATATGAAGTGTTGTTTTTGCGCCACATGTACCTTTTGGAATTGTGGCCAAAAAGTTCAACCTTGGTCTCATCAGACCATAACACATTTTTCCAAATGCTTTTGGGAGACTTGATGTATTGCTCTGCAAAATTTAGCTGGGCCTGGATAGTTTTCTGTGTAAGAAAAGGCTTGCAACCCTACCCCATAGTCCAGACATATGGAGAATATAGGAGATGGTTGTCACATGTAGTACACAACCAGTACTTGCCAGAAATTCCTGCAGCTCCTTCAGTGTTGCTGTAGGTCTCTTGGCAGCCTCCCTGACCAGTTTTTATCTTGTCTTTTCATCAATTTTGGAGGGACATCCAGTTCTTTGCAACGTCACTGTTGTTCCATATTTTCTCCACTTTTTGATGACTGTCTCCTCTGTGTTCCATGGTATATCCAATGCTGTGGAAATTTCTGTGTACCTTTTCCTGACTGACACCTTTCAACAATAAGATCCCTTTGATGAGTTCAGAGTTCACAGATAGAGTTCACAGATTATTACTAGGCTAATTGCCCTTATGGGCCATTTTAAGCCTAGCCATTTACCCCCCTGTGAGAATCAAACTCCATACCTTGTGTCTGTAAGGCAAACACCTTAACCATTATGCCAACCTCCCACCATATATGCTTTCTAAGCTCTCTCCGAATCATGGCTTTTGCTGTAGCAACTGAGTAAATGTCAGGAAAACCCTATGGACAGCTGAACTTTATTGGGGTTAATCAGAGTCTCTTTAATTGATGGCAGTTGTGTACCCAAGAAGACTGAATGCTGTAATTAAATCAAAAGGTGCTTCAACAAAGTATTAGTTTAAGGGTGTGCACACTTATGCAGGCAGCTTATTGTACATTTTTTATTTTTTTAATATTTTTCACTCTAACAGATTTGTTTTTCAATTGAATTGTACAGGTTATAGGTCAGATAAAAAGTGGGAAAAGTTTTGAAATGATTTATTGTGGTCTCATTTTTTTATATTACAAAATCCTGGTATTTTAACAGGGGTGTGTACACTTTTTATATCCACTGTATCTCCCAGTAGAAATTTGCAATCATCCATCCAGTCATCGGACTGTTTTTAAAGACCGCTAAGGTATTATTCTGCTTGATCAGTAAATGCAGCCTATTCCAGAATTTGGAAATACAGTGGGTCATTTGTACTGATGTGGTAATATAAGTTTAAGTTTCTACAGTGTGTGTTAATCACTGATTTTGGTTAGTAAGTGCAGAGTTATTTACAGCACCGAATGTTAAGCAGAAGAACCCCTAAGACATTTGGGCAACACTGAGTAGAGGGACAGGGCTTTTGGTTTGATAGTATCCAAGGGTATCTAGATCATTTGAGTAATAATTGTTGAGGTCACTTGAGTTTGTTTAGGTGCTTAGTAAGTTGCATCCAAAGGGGACACTGTATTTAATGATGGGCCTAACAAGATAGGAATAAAGCATTAAGTACAGTTGTGTAAGTAAACTTACCATAACAGTGATGTTAGAAATGATCAGCCTTATTTATATGGGTTATATCCTGCCAAGGATATAACAGTCAGCTAGCTTCCAAAGCTTTACGGCATCTTCCCGACACTCAAACCATTAGGCAGCTTGAGCTGAGCTGCCTAAAAAGACAGGTTTGAGCAACAAGTCATTCAGAGCGTTCATGCCATCTGAGAGGAGGAGGCTGAGCCCTAAAAGGACATAACTAGGAGTAAAAATAAATACACTCACTCTGGCAAAACAGCATACTCTTAAAAACTAATGGGGTGGAATGAAGGAGCCACTACTGCAGCAGTGATCATTTGAATATCTACTGTTATGATAAATTTACTTATACTGCTGTACTATGTTCATTACACTGATCACTGCTGCAGTAGTTTTAGCTATATGGGTAGATTACTTAACTTACAACATTTGAGAGGTGGGAGGGGAGGGGAGGGGCCCAGAAACCCCTGGAGAATGGTTCTAGCAAAGCTTAATCTAAACTTGCAGGAGGAATCAAGCTTGTAATACTTTGTAAAAGTATGTACAGAGGACCAAATTCCTGCTTCTAGAATACTTTTAGACCCCAACCCTTTCCAAAAAGCCAAAGATGAAACCAAGGTCCTGGTAGAGTGAGCCTTGACCCTGCCTGGAATAGCTTTGTTGCGGTGAGAATAACAAAATGTCACAGCCTGAGACAACCATTTGGAAACAGTCTGTTTAGACACAGGTTTTCTCTTCTTTTTACCTTCAAAAGAAATGACCAACTGGTTTGAAGATCTGAAAGATTTTTTGTTCTGTCACAGCAGCAGTGGAGCTGTCTGTGGACATCCAGTGTATGGAGTAGCCTTTCTCTTTCATTTTTGAGTTCAGAACGGAAAACAGGGAGGATAGTTTTGGTTAAACTCTGGTAACACTAAGCGTAAAAGGATTAGTTCTCAAAAAAAACCCCAGTCTCTGTGGAACATAATATAGGGTTGACGCACCATAAGAGCTTGCAGCTCAAATATTCTTTTTGCAGAGATCACAGCAATCAGTAAAACAATTTTCCATGAGAAGAACCTCAGGTCAGCCTAATGAGCTGGTTCAAATGTAGGAAATGTTAGCTTCTTTGGCACAAAATTAAGATCATGAGGCGCCACTGGTTTTCTTGGAGGTCTCGTATGCTAAAAACCCCTTTCAAAAACATTTTCACATGAGAATGAACTGAAAGAGGGGACTCCATGGGCAGACATGCTGAAATGTCCAAATGCCATAGGATAGTAACTCACACAAATACTGTGAAACCAGATAAACATCAGCCCTTAAAAGGTGCTGGTTTATGTTGTTGGCACCAACTAGAAAACCTTTTCTATTTGCTAATATACGATTTTCTTGTAGCAGGCTTCTTTCACGCATTAATATCTGCTGCATTCCCTCAGAAAACAGGTGCCTAAATGGAAGACCCTATGTTCCAGGCAGTCAGAGGAAGTTGATTGGGGTCGGAGTGCATCAAACACCCCTTCTCTTGTGTGAGATCCATTCTGTGAGGAAGCTTGTAGTAATTGCCCCTGGCCATTTCCAAAAAAAGGGAGAACCCCTTGTTGCCTTTACCAGAAAGGAGTTACCACAATAATCTTGTGGAATGGGATTCCATCTGAAACTTCAGAAGTAACTTGGATATCAGTTGAAAGGGTGGAGAAGCATACAAGAGCACTCCTGTACAAGGAAAGGAAAAGGTTTATACCTTCCAGACCAGGCCTTCTTGCATGGAGTCCTGAAGAAGAATTTTGCCAGTTGATTGTTCAGAAAAGAGGCAAAGAGGTCTACTTGAGGAACTCCCCTCAGATGGATCAAATCTTGGAAGACACCCTGATCTAGTTTCCATTTATGAGGGTTGGCCTCTTTGCCTTCTCAACTTAGTCTCATAGTGACTCAGTCACATAGTTTTGCTCTTATGGGATGTAGGATGCCTACAGAGTGAGAATGCACAGTAAAGCTATATCTAAAACTAACATGGCTAGTCTGCAGAGGGGATAAGACCTGGTTCCCCCTTGCTTGTTGATGTACCACATGACTGTGGTATTGTTAACAACTTGAAGAGGTTCACGGGACCAAAGATGATTCAGAGAGTCGAGTATCTTGATTAGAGTAAGCATCTCTTTTATATTTATGTGTTTGCACCTGTCCTTCATGCCTCAAACACCTTGCACTTTTATCCCTCCTGAAACTGATACCAAAGCAAAGTCTGAAAGCATCTGTGGTGGCTGACTTATATGGATTTAGTAATACTTGCTATCTACATCAGGTAATTTCTCTTTTGACAAATCCCACAGCTGGATTTTGAAAAGATAATGGGTGTTGGTACTGTAAGATATTTCAAATACCATTGAATCTTTCTGACGTCGAGTCTTGCCAGGGGTATCATGAGAATCATAGATGTTATGAGACCCAAAATCCTATGGCATTCCCTTGCAGAGACCGATGTCAGAGTGGAAAACCTTAGAAATAGATCTATTTTTTTCCTGTGTAAGAAAAGCTCTTTGAATTGAGGTTTCTAAGGGCTTCAGCACAATCCTATGTGATAGTGTAAAAAAAAAGACTTTTGAATGTTCTCTTGGAATCTCAGCTTGTATAAGAGATCTCTCACCCAAGACAAACGCCGGACACTTTTAAAAAGACTCTGCCAAGATAAGCAAGTAGTCTAAATATGGATACCCTGTAACCTGCAATGAGTTATAACTGGAGCTAGAGACCTTTTGAACAGTACTGGTACAGTGGATAGTCCAAAGGGTATGTCAGAGTACTGATGATGTGTTCCAGATACCAAAAACTTTATGAAGCACCTGAAATCTGGATGAACAGAGATGCGATGATAAACATCTTTCAAATCTAGTGTAAGCAGAAAACTTAGAAAGAAGAGGTAAACCGGTTGTGAAAAAACGCATTTTGAACTTGGACACTATTAAAAATTGGTTTAGGAAGGAAAGATCCAGAATAGATATCCAGGCATTTTCCCTCCTTGGCACCAAAACATCCCTGAATAAAAACCTCTCCCAAATCAGAAAGGAGGAACCGGCTCCACTACTGCCTGAGATGACATACATTGCACGACAGGGGGAAATAGTGGAATCTGGTATTACAGATGAGGAATACCTGAAAATGAGGAATTTCCTCTCTCTGCCATCTGTAACCTTAATGAATGATCATCAGTACCCAATTGTCTGAAACTATCCGTTGCCAAAGAGAGAAATTAAGATTCAGACTTTCTGGAAGGGAAAAGGAATTGCCACAGTGGGGTGGGGACATGGTACCTTAAATAGTCATTCTGATTGTTAGACTGTCCTTTGCTTTGGGAAGGGGGTTCCTGTCCTTTTTTTTTTTGGAACCCTGTTGCCATTGTTCCATAAAATGTCTATTCACTAGCATTTTGCTGAGAGTGTTTATTTTGTTTTTGACAAAATTGGATGAGGGGGGATACAGAATCCCTTGAAAATTTTGGAAGAGGAAGGCAAAAAACAAAACTGTAAAATTCCCTATATCAGCTTACCCCTCATCACATTTTTTGATATCTTCTGTTGCAGGGACCAAAAACTAAATCTCTATTCAAACAGGAATTTAAAATCTAATTTTTTACATCTTCTGAGAGGTTCTGAGAATGCAGCCATGCAAACCTCTTCAGAACAGTACAAGTGGCCATAGTCCAGGAAGAAGTATCAACACAGTGATACACACATCTTAAACAATGAGTTGTGAACTGTGAAACTGAAGAAACTAGACCAGGGAATGAACTAAATTTTTAGCAACAGTAGGATTAACTACAAATATAGCTGCTGGGTCTGGTTTGGAAAGAGAGTGAGGAACTTTATACAATCTATCTGCCTTTTTAGGGGCAGTAGGCTGGCTATGAGAAAAATTGCAGTCAGCGACACACACATCCTCCAATGCTGACAGCAAAGGAGGGATGGGGAAAGGTTCTGGAAATTCCTTTTGTAAAAGCTCATAATATTTTCTGAGGGACTGAGAAAACTCAGGGTTCTCCCACTGAAATCATTGGCACATTCTGGAAACAGTCTCAAAGAAATAAAACCTCACAGGGAGAATCAGATACAATGTTCCTCTGAATCAGAAATCTGATGAGATAACCCTGCATCTGCCCCTTCATCTTCCTGTCCAGATTCAAAATCTTGAATCTCATCAGAAAAAGAGGTGTCCCTTTTTCTTTTACCAAAAAACACCTTATAAGAAGGATCAACAACCTGATAAGATGCTGAGCTAGACTTAAACTACTCCTGTCGAGGGACATTTGAGCAGAAGATGATACATGTTCAGTTTTCGGTTTCTTTTTGACAAGAAAAGTGGGTCTGACAAACATTTAATAGCAGCTGCAGCTTCTCCAGGAATGGGTACAACATTCTGACTAAACAGGGAAGCCTTCTCTGCTCTCCCTCTCGCTCAGGACCGATAACAGATGCTCTCCCTTGCCACAAAGGGGACCCCATCAACTGCAGAGGATGTGGCTAACCACTGCTCCATAGTGGCAGAAGGTGCTACACCAGAGGGATCCAGGGCAAGAGAGGAGTGGTATCAAGAACCAGTTTTGGCCACAGCAGAGTCACTCATCTGCGACTGAGGCAAATTGCTAGCCTGCTGAGGTGGCAAAAGCTGTTTCCATAACTTTTTCTTTATCTAGTTGGAAGAAGGACCATCCATGGGAATAGTAGTTTGTTCCATGATCAAGCCGAAAATGGTGCCTCTTTCCCAAGCAAATCAAGCAGCAAAAGCCAATAAAAATTAAAGTTGTTTAGTCACTTTTTCCCCAATTAAAGCACAATAAAAAGCACTTTAATACACCCTGTTAGTCCCAAAAAGTGAAATAGTTACCATTTCTATACAGACAAAGTCCCTCAAAAATGCCATCATGGAGAATACTGTCAAATGCTTTAGCCAGGTCCAGATATGCTATATATACTGCATAGCCACTGGCCTCTGTACTGGAGGCTTTTTCCAAGAAATGAATGTGGTTAAAGAGGCAGGACTTGCCTTTGACAAAGCCAAAATTAATGATGGTCCATTGTTAATAGATTTTTAATAATATCAAGATTAATGAAGTCTACATAGCACTCACCATAACTTACAATATGAGGCTAATGAGACAGAATGGGTAGAATACGTGTATAGCTAACAGAATCCATATGTTAAAGACATTACAGTGGCTCTTTTTCAGGTTTCAAGAATGTAACCAGTGGAAACGTTTGTATTAAAAAGGTTAAGTAGGGGATTCAAATAACCACATTTGGCACTGATAATCAGGCAACATGGCATGATCCCAGGACCCATGGATAAACTGTTCTAAGTTTTTGAGCAAGCTGACAGGAACTGTTCCACAGTAATCACTGGAGGTCACAGGGACCCTGAGATCTATGGACCTTTACACCAAAATGTGTCAAATAGAATATTAACTATTTCCTTTAGGTCAGAGTGGGCAGTTTTATTGTGGACCAACTCTGAAAATTGATGGGTATTAATTATTAACTTCCTGGTAAAAATTTAAAAAAGAAAATAGTTACATTTGGTTTTATACAGCTTTGAGCTTCCTATGGTACCCTATACTCTCTGCTAGTTTGCTTAAATGTGCTCTTATGGTAGACAGAATTGAGACCTCCTACTAGCACAAAGGACTTTCTCTTATTTAATTTATTTAAACAGGCATTTTACTATAGGGTGTTGTTTTTAAATTCCTCATTATACTTAATGTAGATAGGAACTGGCTTATCAATAAGCAAGGAATAATGGCCGACAGGGTGGGTGCTATTAGGGAAATAATGGGCCACCCACAGGTGTTGTGAGGCCTGACACTGCAGGCAGAGGGCCTTTTCTCTCCTAGGCAGTTCATTATTTCTCCAATAATGTCCAACCTGGAGAGAATTACTGCACTTAGACAATGGAATTTCTGCTAAACTGGTTTGTAATTGCCTTATTATTAGTATATACAAATGTTTTGATGTAAAACAGTTTCTCTGATTAATGATTCATAATTAGTGTAAGATATGAAGTCGTTGGAGGACATATTTTACATCAAAAATACACATATACACATTGTGTATTTAATGTCTATACACAAAGAGTTACATATACACCCCCTAAAAGATGCAGAGAGAGAAAGTCTCTTATACATATAGAAAAAGGAATGAACTGCACAACACACTCGCACATCCATGTACACACAAACACACGCACCGCGATGTCCAAAAGATAGGGAATTACCAATGAGGGTGCTTAGATAACTTATGACAGTGCCTGACTGAAGGGGTGTGTCACCTATATGACATAATGTGGAAATGTTGTATTTACCAAAATGAACTACACTGCATGCTTTCACATTTAGTTTGAGCCAGTTGTCTTTGTACAACCTGTTAAAATAGTATTTATTTATTGACATTTGATTACCAGGAAAGTCTGACTGGTTAGGAGTCCATTTTCAGGGGAGTCCAGGGAGACGAGCTCCAAAACATTTTAAGAATAATTTTACATTCTTTAAAAAATAATATAAAACTACAACAGTTTAAATAATTATACCAAATTAGACATAACATGAAAAAAGAAGTTATGTACCTACCATAACGTTCCATGTTAGTTGTCTTCATCTTGCCTTCCTTCTTGCTGTTTGGGTTCGGAGCCGATCCTCGGCTCCGACTCGCCCATCTTCTATAGCTCAGGAGCTGTTTAGCGGCTCGAGGCTACCTCTTATCCCAGCATGCCCAGCGTCAGCTACCCAGATCTCATTTGTGATAGCGCACACTAAACATAAGTAGAGTAACCAGTTCCTAAAAACTGGTTGTCCAATATACCTAAACAAGGAAAGAGTTATAAATTACCTGGCATGTGAAGTAATAAAAGATGCTCAACCAGTGAAAACAAAAGGGAACATCTCACAATCCTCTAGGAAGTGGGAAGGAGGGAGGGACGCAAGAAGGAAGGCGAGATGAAGACAACTAACATGGAATGTTATGGTAGGTACATAACTTCTTTATGTTAAGTTGTCCATCTCGCCTTCGTTCTTGCTGTTTGGGACAGCGTCCCTAGCACCTAAAATCCCGGGTGGCTCATTGGAACAGACTCTTCAGAACCGTAGAACCAAAGGAAGCTCTGCTCCGGGGGACCATACCTATCTTGTAATGAGAGATAAAAGTGTGAGGGTTTGCCCAAGTGGCAGCTGCACAGATTGAGTCTATGGGCAACCTAGACTGAAAAGCTACAAAGGTGGCTAATGCTCTAGTGGAATGACCTTTTGGTTTAGCTGGTAGCTCTTTATTTTGTAACTGATAAATAAAGGCAATAGTTTCAGATAACCATCTGGATAAGGTCACTTTAGAAACTGGAAGGCCTTGTTTGTTGAAAGCATAAGAAAGAAATAACTGGTCTGACTTTCTTAGTTCCTTAGTTCTATGGAGGTAAAAACGCAATTGTCTGTGCACATCCAATTGGTGGAGCTTGTATTCTGCCTTGTTGCTGTGATTAGGAAAGAAAACTGGGAGATCTATGGATTGATTTAAATTGTTCTCTGAGCAGACTTTAGGAATAAAGGATGGATTGGTCCTCAGAGAAACTCTGTCCTTGTGAAACACCAGGTAAGGAGGACGAACACATAGTGCTTGAAGTTCTGAGACACGTCTAGCTGAAGTGATAGCAACCAGAAAAAGTGTCTTCCAAGAAAGAAATGTTAAAGAACATGATGCTGCTGGTTCAAAGGGAGGCAAATTAAGGAAGCTAAAACTAAATTGAGATCCCAAGGAGGAGGAGGATCTCTAACTCGGGGTCTAAGAAGAGATGTTCCTTTCATAAAGGCCTTGCAGAGCTTATGAGACATTATGCCAGAATTAAATATACCGATATGAAAATTAGAAATGGCAGTTAGTTGTACTCTAATGGTAGTGGAAGCCGCACCAGACTGAAAAATCTGTGCTAGAAATTCAAGAATTTCATGGACTAGGGCTGAGAAAGGATCCAAATTTCTAGATTCTGCCCAGTAAGAAAACCGTTTCCATTTACTAGCATATGTTTTCATCGTAGTAGACTTATGTGAGGAAACAATAATATCATGGACTGCTGGGGAGATATTGGAAAGCCTGGCTAAGGTTGGAAGTGGAGTAACCCAAGCTGTGAGATGGAGAGTTTGACAGGATTGGTGCAACCCGCCTGATTGGTGAATCAGATGATCTGGAACTGGGTCCAGAATCCACGGTTGATCCAGAAGGTGTAGGTGTAGGAATGGGAACCATATCTGTCGAGGCCAATATGGGGCAATGAGGATCATTTTGCAACCCAATGATTTTGCTTTTTGTATGAGTCTTGGAATTAGGAGAAAAGGGGGAAAAGCGTAAAAGAGTCCCTGAGGCCAATCGTGGACGAGAGCATCTCTGGGTATATGACCTGGAACAGGAAGTAGGGAGAAGTAGCTGCTGCATTTGTTGTTGAGAGGAGTGTCAAATACGTCGCAGCAAGGCTGTCCCCATTTGCGGAAGATAAGATCCGCAACTTCCTGATTCAGAGACCACTAGCTCTGCTGAGCCTGTCCGCTATGACATTGGCTTTCCCAGGGATGTGCGTTGCTATCAGAAAATATTGGGAGGAAATCACCCATTGCCACAGTCTGAGTGCTTCTCAACACAAGGGGTAAGACCTGGTCCCACCCTGTTTGTTGATGTACCACACCACTGACATGTTGTCTGTTTGGATTGCAATGGTCCCGGAAGGAAGAGAGTCTTGAAGGGCTTGCAACGCTAGGAGAACCACTCTCATTTCTAGGACATTGATATGCAGATGGTACACGTGACGTTGCCAAGTGCCTTGGACTGTCCTGCCTAGATAATGCCCCCCCCAACCTATCAGGGAGGCGTCCGTGGTCACTGTGGCTACTGGAGGGGGTTGAATGAAAGGTCTGCCCTGAATTACTAGTGGGAAGACCATCCACCAAGAAAGGTGCCTTTTGCATGTTTCTGTGATCAGGATCATGTGAGACATGGGTAGTTCCTGGAAAGACCACTGCATGAAAAGAAGCCACTGAAGGATTCTCATGTGGAAATGTGCTAATGGGACAAGAAGAATGGCAGCTGCCATAGAGCCTAGAGCTTGGAGGACATGTCTGACTTGAACCCTTTTGCTCTGCATTAGAATTAACACTTGTTGACGAATAGTGGAAACTCTTTCCTGTGGTAATCTTGCAAACATTTCTCTTGTGTTTAGTTCTGCTCCTATGTATGTGATAGACTGACAGGGCAACAAGGCAGACTTTTCAAAATTTACTGTAATGCCTAGTTGAGTGCATGATGTGATTGTATAATCCCGTGCCTCTAAGAGTTGATGCCTGGTGGTAGCAGTCAGGAGCCAGTCGTCTAGATAGGGAAACACCTGGAATCCTTGACACCTCAGGTGAGCCGTGACTACTGCCATACACTTGGTGAACACCTTGGGGGCTGAGGTGAGACCAAAGGGCAGAGCTCTGAACTGGTAATGACTGGCCCCTACCCAGAAGTGAAGAAATCTCCTGGAGCATCTGTCCATCTTGATATGGTAGTACGCGTCCTGAAGATCTATCGAGCATGTCCAATTGTCCTGACCCAGAAAAGGGAAAATGGACTGCAGTGTCACCATCCGGAACTTTTCTTTTTGGACAGATTTGTTCAATCTGCTGAGATCCAGTATTGGTCTCCAATCCCCTGTCTTTTTTTGGTACTAAAAAGACTCTCGAGTAAGTTCCGGATCCTATCTGGTCTGCGGGGACTTCTTGAATGGCTCTTTTTTCTAGCAGTCTTGAAACTTCTGTGACTGCTTGATCCCTTAGATTGGGTGGGACATCTGGGATGGGCTTTTTTGATTCTATGGGGGATTGATGGAAGGGAATTTTGTAACCTCCGGATATGATGGACAGTATCCATCTGTCTCTTGTTATATTTTGCCAGGCTTTTGGGTACAGCGAAAGTCTTCCCCTGACTGCCTCCAGAGGTGAGCAGTCAGGCAACCCTTCAGGGATGCTGGAAGGGCTTGACAGAGAAGGTTTTACTGTCACCCTGGTTTTCCGGTCTCCCTCTGCCACGAGGGCAGCATCTGTTATTGTTGTTTCCCCCTCTGCCCCTAGGGGACAAATCACCACGTGTGTCAGACAAGGATCCCTGGGATTTTCGGAACCACATCTTTCTGCTCTTCTGACCCTTGAGATAAGGTCTGGAAGGAGTGGAAAACCGGACTCCCATGGCAGAGAGAGTCTTGCCTTCCTGCTCACACCTGGTCAAGGTGTCTTTCACCTGAGGCCCAAAGAGAATGGAGCCATCAAAGGGAGTATTGGTAAAGGACGCTCGAAAGGGTTTCGCAAACTGACACAGCCACATCCAAGCATGTCTCCTGAGAGCCACACCTGTCCCTGCGGCTCTGCTCGCTCCATCGGCTGCATAGGAAATCAGCCTCATAGAGGAGCTGACTATGGAATTAAGAGTTGCAAGCTGAGAAGCTACTTTGGCTGGTGCTCCCTCAGCTGTGGGATCTTGAAGGGCATCTCCTAGCTCTTTCAGGAGATCCCTTTGAAGACATGTAAAATGGCACAGATAGTTCAGGGACCTCATTGAAAAGGTCGCTGAAGTAAACATTCGCTTTCCATATCTGTCCATCGTCCGAGACTCTTTGTTCGGAAGATGAACAGGTGAAGAGGTTTCTGCTAACTCTTTCTTGGTGGCTGCTGTTACCACCATGATATCAACGGGCACAACTTTGGAGAGGAACTGTTTTTTCCTGGGGGGGCTGTAATAAATTTGTTTGGTCTCCTCGGAGTAGGTTCCACCAAATATGGAGCTGACCAAGCCTTTCCAGCCACTACAGACATGAGTGGATCGAAAGGAGGAGCTACCCAGGAGGTGGAAGGTCGGGAACCGAATGTGTCCAGGTATACACACTTGTCCTCGGTAGGGGCTAGGGAAGTCTAGTCCCTCCTCTTTCTAAGCATTTCAAGGATGTCCGAAAAGGAAACATCTTCAGAGGGGGACCTTGGGGACCCTTCCGATTCATCCATGTCTGTATCTGAAGTGAGAGTCTCAGGGGAGTCTATGTGCTTCCTCTTGCACTTCTTCCGGGGAGGCTCTTCCGAGTGATCAGGGGAGGCTTCGGAAGAAGAGGGATTACCCAATGGGGTGGTCCTGGGGCATAGGTTCCCTATGCTTGGGGTCTGGAGGACGAGTAGAGGTTGGAACAGACACCACGGGGGATGGAGCTGGCAGTAGAGCTGTTTCGGGGGACTGCACACTCTGCATGACCTCGAAGGCGTTCCGACCTCTAGGCAGAGAAAGCTCCGGCTCTGAAGAAACAGGAGTCTTCTCCACGTCGAGGGTGACGGCTCCGAGGCCGATGATGGAGGCGAGCTCACCTGCGCCGAAGCTCCAAGGGGGGGGGACGGGGTCGGACAAGGGTCTGAAGCCACTCCCCCCCTCGGAGCTGACGAGAGAGCCTCAGTGCCCAGATCCCTCAATAGAAGGTATAATCGAGGTAATCGGAGCCAATGTCAGAAGTGAAGGAGAGATGATGATCGGTGCCGACGGTTCTACTACCTGCGGATCCATGGTCTCCGGCTCTGAGCTAAATGTAGTCAGAGGAACAGAAATAGAGACGGTTGGACCCGATACCTGTTGAGGTGGGCTGGACAGAATTTTTGCCAGTACCTGTGACTTAAGCAACCTACTTACTACGGTCTCCACATCATGATCCGATAATCTAGAGGAACGAGAGGAGTGGGAAGAATGATGGCTATGTTCACTCTGTAACAAAGGTGACTGAGGTGCCAAGTGGATGGACTCCAAGGATGGAGACCTCAGTCTCTTATGGCTCCAAGATGGCTCCGAAATAGCAGATGGAGCCGATGGAGGAGTTGTGTTGTCAGTGCCAGCCAGCATCAACATACTTGGTTGGTCAAGTAAAGGAGTTGGCTCTGAAGGTGGAGCCGATGGCTTGACAGAGTTAGGGGATTTCGCTGGCTGAGTACTTTTAGCCGGAGAATCCTGAGGCTTCAATAATCCCCGAAGGATTAATTTGTTTTTGCACTCCTGCAGGGCCCTTGGACTAAAAGTGTGACAAATAGAACAGGAGTCCTGCAGGTGAACAGTGCCCAAACATTATACACAACTAGTGTGCCCATCTGTCAGAGACATTTTCTGACAGCATGAGTCACATGTTTTGAAGCCAGATACCTTGGTATCTTTAGACACTTTAGTAACAACAACCACAACAACAATAATAAAAAGCTATACTACAAAAAACAAGAAACAAATAGCCTTTTTTTTTTTTTTTTTTTTACAGTTAAGGAACAGAAAGGAAAGCCTCTAACTTAAACGGCTATCCTAAGGGGGGGGGACTCTCTAATTTAAATGAGTTCAAGGGAAACAGATGGCCTGCGAGTTATGGAGTGACTGTCAACAAAGCTACAATACACAAGAAAGCGATAAGGGATAAAGGAATATATCTAGACAAAAAATTGACAAAAATTGACAAAATTTCAAGAATAAACACCAATATATTAATAGAAAAAACTATATTAAGCCTGAGCCAGTAACAAAACAACCTCGCAGCTGAAGCGGCAAACGAGATCTGGGTAGCTGACGCTGGGCATGCTGGGATAAGGGGTAGTCTCGAGCCAGCAAACAGCTCTCGAGCTATAGAAGATGGCCGAGTACCCAAACAGCAAGAACTAAGGCGAGATGGACAACTTAACATCAATAGTTATGCACTTACCATAACTTGGTATCTGTGTTATCCCATTTCATTATTCATCACGTCTGTAAGGGGCTCAGGAGAGGACTCAGAAGAGGGGGGAACCCCTGGAGTTCTTGATGCCTGAAGACTATCTCAGGAGGGCTGACCCTGGACAGGATGAATGAGCTCAGGACAACTGACAGTAACAGGCTGGAAGGTTCCCGGAAGGTGGGAGGACACTGCTCCAGGCTTAAAGGTCCGCTCTACCACACGAAAAGCCAAAAGACTTAAGGAAACCGCATCCCTGTCCACCTCCGCCGAAACCACAAGGAAAGGGGGAGCGGAGCCTGCTCCGAGCCTAGGCCCCCTCAGACAATACTGGCCCCGAGCTGTCCAAGGCCAATGTCCCCAAAGGAAGGGACCAATCCAAAAATCACAGACCAGAACCCCTCCCAAGAGACCTGGTGCCAAATTCTCAGAGACGAGACCTGTTCTGGTCCGAAGCCACAGGACTCGAGCTAGCCAGGGACCCTGGAGGAACCAGGAAAACTGACATTTCCGGATCTCCAATGCCTCCCTAAGGAAAACTGGGAACTGGGATTCCAAAACCACAGGAATCGGAAGACGATAAGCCAATTTAGGAGCTGGGGATCTCACAAAGTCCGAATGGGCAGTGGATGCCAAAAGGCCTATTTCTATCTAGGCCCTAAAGAAACTTCTCATTATCCTGTCCATGTCAGAAGGTAAGATGCTCCTCTAGGACCTGGAAGAGGCTGAAGAATGAATGGACTTAGAAGGGGAAGCCAGCTTGAATCCTACCACCACTTTATGGCATTCCCAATCCGGGGAACAACTCTTTTGCCTAGGATCTGAAAACTTTGGATCCCTAGAAGGTCCAACTGAGGAGATCAAAGTCCAAGGAAAAACCCTTAACCAATGCTGCAAGCCAGGAATCACATCTGTAGCAAAATGCGGCAAACGAGATCTGAGGGTTTGAAGGTAGAAAGGGATTCTGGGAGATGGGAAGAGCTTGAGCCTTGAATCTACTCTGTAAAGTGCTGGATCTGATCAGACAACAGATCCAAGACGTGAGGAATACTGAAATGGATAACATCAGATACACTGGTTAAGAACAGATGCAAGTTACTTGGCAATGACTTAGAGAAATTTTAGCCAGTTTACAGAGTAATTAAAGGTAAGTTAAGTATAATACAAACAGGAATTTTAATATAAAGTGAGAAAAAAGCAGCCTTATGGTATATTTAGCGAGAAAGCCAGGGGAGAAAAACTGATACAATGAAGGAAGTGAGTGAAGAAAGGAGTTTAAGGTATGATTAGGTATTTGTTCACACTTGGGGATATAGTTTTCCTGGTGTTGAGCAAGTAACAGATTCAAACTTTGGCTAGGAAATCTTTCAGAATGGTTTTGAAGGATACGAGGGATGGTATTGACCTGATGGATAAAAATAAGGAGTTCCAGGTTTTAGCAACATGGTACAAGTACAGATAATGCCCAGCAGATTTGAGAGGTTTGTGGACAGACAGGAGTTTTTGGTCTCTGGATAATAATGACCAACTGGGAACACAGTTGTGTAAAATGCTATTTAGTGCTGGGCAAGCAAATGGATTCTGGAAAATTTTATAGGTGGTAAGAAGCTGCGTATATGTTAACTGATGGAGTAGTTCTAACCAATTTAGGATTTTTAGTGCTATACAGTGGTGGGTTCTGAAAGGGGTATTTGCTGCAAATGTAGAGACTTTGTTATAGCATTGTTCAAGTTTTGATTTTTGTGATGCCTGATGGTTATGAAGGACGGCAGTGCCATAAAGAAGTGTGAGGAGGAAATAAGTAGTGGCAAGTGTATCTTTAGTTGCATCAGTGAGAACGTTTTTGGCTCTATAAAGTATCCCTAGTTTTTCTTATGCGGTTTTGTATACACAAATCAAACAAGGATATCATCCACTATCATCCCTACTAATTTGTTAAAAGAAGTGACTTCAACGGTTGTATTATCAAGACAGAGGAGTTTAAATGCCGTTTTTTTTCATGGGAGAGGGATTCGAAGGGGAAAAAAGTAGTAGTTTGTTTTTATAGGGTTGAGCATGGGTTGCAATTTACAAAGGCATGTTTCAGCTATTAAAACTTTGAGTAATTTTTTGGAGATGTGCCATGTTGTCAGATGTACAGATGAGTGTGGATTCATCTGCATACTATATTATTGAGGACTGTTGTGTGGGTGGTGTTGGTGAGAATGTCAAAGAGGAGGTGACCAAGGATAGAACCTTGTGGTACACCAGTCGTGACTGGGAGGTAAGGAGATAGGGTAGATAGCCATTTTACTGACTGATACCTATTGAATAGATAGCTTCTAAAACATAGAAGGGTGGGCTGAGAGAGACCTAATGATATTCAAAGCTGTAGTTTGCTATGACAGACTGTGTTGAAGGCTTTAGACAAGTCTAGAAATAAACAGGAGACTAGTTTGCCTTTATCTCCAGCTTTATTGACAGTATACAGTTCAGATGTGCAGTGTTAGTACTATTGGAAGGAAGAAAGCCATGGTGTGTGAGGGATAGGAGTATAACCTGTGTTGGAGCATAGATGCAGACACAGACAGCAATTATGGTAACTTTCTTCACTATCCACACCTCTGCTGTCTCATTCTGATCAAATGAATGAAAACATATATATAGTGCAAAGCAATGCTCTTCCCCACCAAAACCACATACCTCTCAACTGTCTCTGATTTTGGCTTGTATGTTTTTTCATATTTTCTTGTAAATTGCTGAGAAATGAAGTCAGCCAAAAAAAATCATGATTTATAGTTCCATACGTCTTACTGTTAAGGAAAAAAGAATATGATGCAAAACCATGTTTTACATGAGTTAGTGTAACATTTAAAATGTCCCTGAATTTGCTCCTTTGTCCAAAATTCTTGAGCTAAAAACATTGTTGGTCTCCTACAGACTACTGAGGAGCAATCTATACCTAGTTTACCATGCATCATTGAACCCCACTCTGATGAACCTTTTGTACATCCACAAAACAAACAAAATCAGAACTATTAGAGCCAAAGACCTAAATTTTGCTTGTGACAAAAGTAGGACATGTTGGAGAGACAGATTTTTATCTCGAACAATTTCCATTCTTTGGAATAGGTACCCCATCCATGTGAAACAAAGTCTCTCCCTAACCCTATTTAAGTGCAACTTGGACCACTGGATGGGAAATCGGAAATTTGCCCCGGTCTGGTTCCTATGTCTCTGATGGACAGAGGCAGCAAGTAAATCATGTCATAACCAAAAATCACCACCTCTATAAATGTCTAAAACATAGACCTTGTGGGTCACATTTAGTCTGCATGGCTAGGCTCACAAAGGCCCTAGTAGTTGCTGGCCTAGTATACACCTATGAACCTATAAGAGGTATCTGCATTTCATGCTCTCTCTCTCTGTCTCAGATACACTCTTATCACCTTCCTCCTCGTTAACCAGTCTTGCTTTTCAAGTCGTATTAGCAATGGGAAAGTAAGACAGCAAGTTCTTGTAACTGCTGCTTCTGTTGCTTTTCTCACTTGACCAACTGCTTTAATTCTTCTTGTATTTACTTGTTTTTTTTAACACTTGTCAAGCTGCCGCATTAAGCAAGCATTAAAAAAGTGAGATGTTTATTTTTTTCTCTTTTGAGTCTGTGCTACATGACAGCTTAATATGCTGTTGCCATGAAGCCCAGGGCTAAATACTAGGTTCTCCTTGTACATTAATGCCCTGTTGGGGAAAGTCTGTTCTCCAATAGGGCATCTTCCATGGGTTCGACCCATTTTTAAGATATTTAAGTGGCAGCAGAGGTCAGATGCATAGGTGGCAGCTGTAGCAAAGGAGTCCATTGAAAAAGGATTACAGTGGAATTTATTTAGGTAATCTAGTAACTGACAGTTTGCTTTTGAGAATTCCTACACACAGATGTGTTTGCAGGGGAAGTGCCACTAATTTTAAAGGAAAATGTCACTGACTTATGGTCTGATTTACTGAGGGGGAATGATACATGTGGAGGTGTGCAAGAATGGGCCATATTTATGAGGACAAATCAATGGTTATCTGGACTTCTTAGTAGGATGGTTAACTATTTGTAAGTGAGAGATAGTATTTAAAATTTAAATGAAGCACTGGGCACTTCTAACAGTTGGCAGTGTAGTTTAGCCAGTTTACTGATGGACAGTTAAGTTTCCACTACAAAGGTGTTGAGATTAATGGGGATTTCAGATAAGGTATTAAGATAGCTAACACTGTCAGTAGGGGACATAAAAGGTATTCTCCAGCTAGCTATGGAGAGGCAATTCATCTTGTTCAGGAAGATTCGGTCATCCAAGAGTTCACATATGGAGCCTGAGGAATCAGTTGTGAGGTGAAGAGATCCTTTACAAATACTGATTCTCCCCTGCAACAGCTAGTATGTCTGAATACATGATAGGCACTAAACCCAAGAATAGAGGGAGCACCTTCACTACTTTGAAACTATGCCTCTGTAACTACACATATATGAATGTGTTCCAACTTGCAAAAGGGCCTCAAGTTCAGGTATTTGTTGTGCAAGATCTTACCATAAACAGTAATTGTTCTACTTTTC
This sequence comes from Protopterus annectens, assembly GCF_019279795.1. Classification (NCBI taxonomy): domain Eukaryota; kingdom Metazoa; phylum Chordata; order Ceratodontiformes; family Protopteridae; genus Protopterus; species Protopterus annectens. The sequence continues at coordinate 787,340,539 of NC_056737.1, read as the reverse complement.
ACTGTTGCAGTACTCCTTACAAATGGGATATCCTGCTGAGGACAGCCATACATCTGGCCAGTATACCAAAGTCTTTGGCCCTTCCAACTGCCAAATGTCATACGTACGGCCTACATCCATGGCATAAGGTACATAAGTGATGTACGAATTTCAAATCCTCAGAACTGAACTGCCCCAGAAGAAGCACAGCAACCCAAGAGGAAAACAATAAAAAAACAACATGTACACACAGAAAAGGGAGAAAGAAAGGCCATCAGCCAGAGGGCAAAAAAAAAAAAAGAAAACTAAAGAGGGAATAAAGGAGGGACGGAATATTTCAGCAGTGAAAAAAATAGGACATCTACTGTTCTGATAAGATCTTACACAACTGTTAATGTGTCCTTCCTTAACAAATGTGCACTATTCCTTATAAAAGGGAGAGTACTAAAGCTACTGAAGACAGTGGGAGGAGGAGGAAGCAACAGAAGAACATTCCAAAAATCCACGGAGGATGGACCTGGCAAAACCAGCCCTAGCCCTAGAAAGCACATCCAACTTATAGTACTTAGTAAGAATATGCACAGAAGATGAAGTAGCAGCTTCCAAAATGTATTGAACATCACAACCCTTAATAAAAACCTCCAGAAGAGGCCACAGCCCAAAGAAGAATGAGCACAAACAGAAAAAAGCTGCTGCTTGATATGAAAAGAACAACTAAATGAAATGGCTTTATAAATCCAAGAAGAGATGATTTGCTTAGAAACAGCTAAGCCCAATTTCTTGGCATGAAAAGAAACAAAAAGCTGCTCAGATTTTCTAATGCCCTTAAATCTTATCTAAATAATATCCGAGCTGCCTATGCAAATTCAAAGAACACAGAAATAGAAGGAAGGGTCCCCTACATGACCTTTATCTACCTTTGGCTTGGAAGCAAAAACAATGCGACAAAACAACTTAAAGAATTCAAACAACAGCTTTTGGACTTGCAGCAAAAAAGTTCTAAGGGTCTGGTGCTTGTATTTCACTTGTGTACCTTATACCTCAGACATAGGATATATGGTGCTTGGAATGTGTTTCAAATCAGAATTTTCTAGGTTGGAATGTCTAGCAGATGAAATATGCCTAAAAACGGCACTATGGGGCCAGCAAAGGTTTCAGCCAGAATGCAAAAGCCATGGTAAGACAGGTGCAGATTATTCATTGCAAAGCAGGAAGGCTTGTTGGACACATTTTCCTAAGCTGAGATATACTGGATCACCTTAGAAAGACACCAACTATACAGCCAATCATTTTTTCTTTGAATGTTGGCATCATTCAATGTGATGGTAAAATACCACTCAAGACCAGTGTCTCTCCTGCCTTGGACACATGCACAACAAGATCAATCATGTCCATCTCTAAGTCCCTCTGGGCAGAAACCCTGAGGTTATTCACCCCATGTGGACCAATGCCAGGTCATAATCCATGTGGGTCAGGATGGAGGGATCTAACACTGTTACATCCTGCATTATGGCTCTTTTTAAAAGACAGCTGTTACTCTGTTCTTAGCTAGCCTGGTCAGGGTGGTGTCTGTATGCCAGCTATTACTGAAACATCACCATGGGTGGCTACAATCTCAGTGGGCCTTAAGGGCTTGCAGTCTGCACCTTTATGCCTCTTAGAAGAATACGCACTGGTTATGGGTGTGTGGGGTGATGGAAAGTGAGTTGCTGTATGAACTAACGATGGCAGTCCTCAGTATAGAAGGCTTAAACAGTGTTCTCTTAACAACCAGAGTGTAAGCAGGTGACATGACACTGTTCTGTATGCCAGGTGTGTGTTATGTGGCTGTGCTTACAGTATCTGCTTTGAGGTGAGAAGTTAGACTGAGTTCAATAAATACATACACCTTTCATATACTGAATCATTGGGAGGTTGCAATAAGGGGTTTTCCATGAGTATGAGGCAGTTTCCACATTGCTTCAAAACACCTCACATGATCAAACTGACTACGTAAGGGGTAACACCTGATTGAGATTCAAAAGGCAAGTACAGTTGAAGGTGTATAAAAACCAGGACAGCTTAACAAAAATAGATAAAACAGAAGGCTATAATGGACCAGACTAGACAACAGTGATTAGACAGGATAAAAGACAACTCCAGTGCTGGGCCACTTGGGCAATATAATCTGATGCCCTTACTGCCATATATTTAAAATGCCAGCTTTCCCCCATCTGTTCTGCAATGTGGATTCTTTGTCTGGAGATGTGGTGTTATTTTTCTGTTAACGTGAGGTTCAAAGTTTTAGTGCCCACATCCCCTATCAAAGCAAAAAGATACAGACAATAACAAACAGAAAAGGTAAATCGGCAAGCAATATTCCTTCCCTTACCTGGATTTCTGAAGTGGACATGAAAACAGCCAAAGTGATCAAGGACAAAACCAGTATAATATATGGGAATGAATAATCTGAAATAAAAGAATTATGGATATTTACCATCAAAACATAATATTTGTCATCAGTACCTTATACAGTATATTTCTGTAATACAACATGCTCACCTGGCAAAATTCAAACAATCTACAAGTTTTTTTTTTCCACTAACAATTCATTCAATTACTCACATATACTTAGCCATCTGAGTTGCATTATAGCAGTAGGGTAGGGATAATGTTTAAGGTGTTTAGATTACAGACACAAGGTCAGCGTTTGATTCTCAACTGGGATAATTGGCTAGGCTTAAAATGACCTACAGTAGTAGTTAGCCTAGTACTCATCTATGAACATGCATGTAATAATAAATAACTCTTTCCTTTTGGATGTCAACATTCATACATCAAGTACAGTACAAGTACTTAAGCTTGAATTATCCTTATCTGCTTTAAAAAATCAAGGCAGACAGGCTACAGCACAAATACTGTTTACCAATTCATTCTCTAATTGTTGACAATCTAATTCAGGGTCACAGGGGAATGCACACACATACATACACACACACACACACCTGTGAGCAATCTGGCAGCTCATCAGCTGAGCTATGGCATGCCTTTTGATGTGGAAGGAAACAGAAGCATCTGGTAAAAACCCTAGGAGGATGAGTAAACTCTGCACAGAAGGCACACCAAGCAAAAGAACCAGCAGTTATGAATTGCTGCACTACTATGCTGATAAGCTAATAAATGTTCCCCTTAATTTAAAAAAGAAAATATTGTGCAAAAATCCCAATTTTTAATACTGTAACTGTTACATTAACGATGTGTAATATTCCTAGAGTAAGACTAGCACCTCAAGAAGTAAACTCTATAACTCTTCTGTCTAACAGGAATTAGCTAGAATGTTAAAGAGAATTCAGAATGTTACAAATTTCCACTCGATTTGTGGATCAAAGAGTTATAACTAACCCTACACTCACTTTAACAGCTCTGCACATACTCAAAAGATGAAATATAATACGTTTTAAAAAATGTTTCAAAACAATTTATAGATATTGCTAATGTGGTTCTGAAGCTGTTTTAACTCTTTTGGAATGATGCCTACAGTCATGCAGTGCATGAGGTCTCTGTACAAGAGGCAAAACGAAAACAAAATGAGCACCAAAGTTGTGATGCTGCAACCGGCTCCCATACTATTATCCATTTATTTTTTTATGACACTACAACCAGGTGAGAAATCTCCCAGTGTGTCCTCTGTAGCTTGTAAAAATGAAAATGTTTCATCTGTATGTCCACTTGGAACCCTTGGCTCTATCACCAAACCTAATGATAATTAGCATCTGGAGATGAAAGTCTTTTTCACCTTTGATCCTAAAGTATATCTAATGTTCATAAAATAAATGTGAACTAAAGCAAGTTTGTGTTTATTTCTGATGGGTTTCCTGACTCAGTGCTTTTCTGTGGACATTTCCACTAAAGAACATAATGTCATTTCTAATTGTAGTTAAAAGCTACACATGATACTAATTGGTCCCCAACCAATCCACATCACTGACTATACAAAATCTTGCATGAAAGATGATCTTGCAGTTGGTACAGAAGCTTGTCTTGAAGTCATGATAAGAAAATTCTCTTCACTTGAACTCATGAGGCACGATCATAAAACAAGAATGATAAAAATTTCAGGCCAAATACTGCATACTATCAAATCTATGAGGCTCTATTAAACCTGGCGAACACAGCCTCCTATTAATTTTCAACACGCTTATCTAAAACTTGTAAAAGACATTTCTACATCATCAACACGACAATCTCTCTCAAACACCTCATACTGTAAGAGAGACACTTCATTCATTGAGCAAGATGTCATTTACAGTAAGAAGAGCATTTTGACAACCACTGTAATTCTAAACAAAGCATCAAAGTGTATACCAAAAAAATAGCCTCCTATCCACAATATAAACAAAAAATGACTGACTTCAACAATTGGCTTTGTTTCTGGTGTTATTCTAAGGGGATCCAGTTCCTGTTAGCCTGGGATGATATGGTTGATGGACTACGCTGTTTCGCCAGAGATGGTCTTCATCTGTTACCTCTAGGCTTTTGGTTACTGGCTAAGGCACTTGCCTCCCCCATAGTGCTCTTTTTAGGCAAGGTGTCAAAGAAAAGTTCCAACGTGAACACCACTTTCAAATAAAGTAAGGGTTATGCTACTAAACACTAGGAGTTTAAATCAGAAACTGCACTCTCTGGAAGCACTCCTCCCACTGGAGGATGTTGACGTCTGTGCAGTCACAGAAACTTGGTTCAGGTCTGCGCACAGAGTACCCCAGCCTTGCAAGGCTACAATGCCTTCCACACTTTCAGAGTGCAAAATGAACGTGTGAGAACCAAAGGAGGAGGATTACCTATCCTCAGAGATAAATACACCTCTAGACTGGTTAGACAGGAAAACTCCATGGAGTTACTCCAAAGTTCAATTAACTGTGGGTAAGACCCCCCCCTTCAAGTCATTCTTAGCTACAGGCCCCCTTCAATGAACCAATATACACATATTGTTTATTAGGATGTACTTGAATCAATCAAATTACAACCAAACACTCTAGTCATGGGTGATTTTAATTCTCTCTCCATTGACTGTGTACATTTTTACAAATGCTACAATCAGCAATTCAAGTTTTCATACACAAATCATATGGGTCCTGCTGTGGAATTTTGGGACCACATTTTTACACTTGAGAAGCCAGTGGCCTTCTCTGTTATCCATAACAAATTTTAACTTTACACAACAAAGGCAATACAAATGTGTCCAAAAACAAATGCAATATTAGTTGGCGTAGCTATATTCCAGGTGTACTGGCAAGTTATTCACAAGCACTCTACTTTAGGCCAAAATGCAATAAGAATACTCACTTAAAATAAACATTAATCTAGTCACACAAACTTAAACCAGTAAACATAATTAACACTTATAATGAAGGAAAAAGGTTAGCCTGCAAATTTAGAAATGGGGAAAACAGTTATATACAGAGGAAAACAATGACGCAAGAAAAAATATTTGCTTAGAAAAGGTCAAGAAAGTTATCAGAAGTAAAAAAAAGTTATCCAATGATGTCACCAAAAATGGTCCCCAAATGATTTTAAGGCTTCTGTTCACTACAGCTAAGCAGGGTGTGTGTGGAGTTAACATGCAGCAATGAGACAAGAATACCAGAGCATTATGAAAATAGGGGAGGAGCTTGAGTCTTCTAGAGATTCAAGAGCTACTGAAGAAGGATACAGTGACCATTCCAAATTTTTAAATGTAAGGACTGGATCAGTGCAAATCTAAAGTTTGCTATGACACCTTGGCAACATGCGGACATCAAGAAAAACTATACAAAACTTAAAAACACAAAATGTTATCAAACATTGTTCACAAAAAAAAAAAAAAAAAAAAAAAAAAACACAAGTTCATATTTTTCTTTTTCTGCGAGTTGTGTGATCTCCAAGATTTCATTCTAGCACCTGAGACGAAGTAATTTTCAATGTACAGAAATATCAACACAGCACTCACACCCACTAATCTGGTTCTGTGACACAGGACAGATCTCTGACTGCGACCCAGATGACCAGGGTTTGATTAATTGTACTAGCACTAAACAAGCTAGGCAGGGAAGGAGATGAGTGAAGGGATATGTTCTGGTCACCTTTCCTGCAGAACTGAGAATGATCCCATTCAAGGGGGAGCTTGAGGTGGTGAGATTTATCTGGTGCAGACTGAGGAAACCACCCCTTGTGTATCAAGAGGAGGGGTGGTTCTGCCCTAGAGGAAAATTCACCTAGCAGGGGTGGTTCTGCCCTAGAGGAAACTTCACCTAGCAGAAGTAAGAGGATGCTATTAGCTGCAGCCCACTGCATACCTATCCCAAGTGCATTGCCAGCTGTGTGAAGGGGAGGGAGGTCAGCATAATGGTTAAAGGGTTTACCTTACAAACATAAGGTACAAGGTTTGATTCTCACATGGGATAACTGGCTAGGCTTAAAATGGTCTACAACAGCAGTTAGCCTAGTACAAGCTATGAACCTATGAAAAGCTGCAGAGGTAGAGGCTGCTCTAGTAGAGTGGGTCCTAATACCCTGAGGGGGCACCTTCCCATGATGCAGACAACAAAACTGTATACAATGATCAATGCCATTTGGAGACGGTTTGTTTCGAAATAGCTTCACCTTGAGCCCCAGGAGCAAAACTAACCAACAACTGTTCAGATTTTCGAAAGGATTTAGTCCTGTTTAAGTAAAATCTCAGCTTTCTGTGCACATCAAGGGAGTGCAGAATCCCTTCCCCCTTTATTCTGGGGATTATTGAAAAAGGTAGGCAGGTGAATAGACTGGTTAAGGGTCAGACTGGAAACCACCTTGGGCATAAAGGAGGGGTTAGTTCTCAGAGAAACCCGATCAGAATGAAAAATAATGAAAGATTCTACTACCATTAAGGCTTGTAGCTCCGAAACTCTTTTGGCTGAAGTAATAGCCAAAAGAAAAGCAGTCTGCCAGGAGAGAAACTTCAATCTGCAGAGGCAGCTGGCTCAAAGGGAGGTAGAGTAAGCTTTTCCAGGACAAAATTTAGATTCCAAGCAGGAGTAGGAGCTCCTCTGGGAGGTCTAAGACTGCTAGCTCCCCTCAGGAACTGCTTCATTAAGGAGTGAGAAAAAAAATGGGTTGCTCAAAAGAGCAATGAGCAGAAAAGTACAGTCTTGTACCTACCATAAATGTAGATGTTCGAAGATCCACATTGCTGCAGTCCTTACACTTGGGTAGTCCGCTGTCCTCGGTCGGCCCGAATATCAAAGTATTAGGCTGACGTCGGTCAAGGCGCTTAAGACTGACATCAGGACGTCAGGGTATAAATGCGCATGACCGACGTCGTATCCTCAGTCTTTTCTTGCCCCAGATGTCAGAAGACCCTAAAAAAGAAAGGTCAAAACCAAAAGACAGCAAAAACAACCAACCCCTTGCACTAATCATATGTACAATATATACAATATCCACAATATTCACAACCCAAACCACACAACCGCCTCTAACTACAGAGGGAAAGGAGGGAGGGTAAATTGGACTGCAGCAATGTGGATCTTCGAACCTCTACATTTATGGTAGGTACAAAACTGTACTATGTTCTTCATCTCACATTGCTGCAGTCCTTACACTTGGGTAGAATCCCAAAGCAGAGGTAAGGGAGGATGGCAAAACTATAAAGCAGTAGGAGCTGCCAAAATGCCCTGTAAAATTGCAGTGGCAAAACCAGCCCTAGATTTAGAGTAAAGTGGAAGGTGGTAATGCTTAGAGAAAGTATGCACTGAACTCCAAGTAGCTGCCTCCAAAATATCTTTAGTTGCCACCCCTTAAAAAGCTGTAGAAGTGGCAGTAGCCCTAGTGGAATGAGGCCTAATCCCAGCTGGAATCTCCTTACCATGATGGGAATAACAGAAAGCAATACAAAACCCAATCCACTTAGAAATAGTTTGTTTTGACACAGGCTTGCCCTGAGAACCCAAAGCAAATGAAACAAATAACTGCTGAGACTGCCTGAACCCTTTAGTTCTGCTCAAATAATATCGTAACTGCCTGTGTATATCCAAAGTGTGCAAAATCTTTTCCCCTTTATTTTGGGGGTTTGCATAAAAAGTAGGCAAATGAATAGTTTGGTTTAAAGCCACACTAGAAACCACTTTAGGCATAAAGAAAGGATTAAATGCATAAAGATACCTATCCTTATGGAAAATTAAGAAAGGCTCAACTGCCATAAGGGCCTGTAATTCAGAAACCCTTCTGCAGAGGTAATGGCCAACAAAAAGCAGTCTTCCATGATAAATATTTCAACTCGGCAGTAGCTGCAGGCTCAAAAGGTTGTAGAGTGAGTTTCTCCAACACAAAATTGAGATCCCAAGCAGGAGTAGGAGCTCTCGTGGGGTCATATATTCTTTGCCCCTCTAAGGAATTGCTTAAACAAAGGATGAGAAAACAATGGTGGGTCACAGTCATAGTGAGCAGAAATTGCTGCAGCATGAACCTTAATAGAAGAGAAGGACAACCCTTTGTCCAGTAACTCAGTAAGATATTGAAGAGCCACACTTAAATTAGGCTTAGAAACATCAAATTCCTTTGCTGTACTCCAAAATAAAAATCTCTTCCATTTATCTGCGTACACTTTCCTTGTACTAGGCCTTCTGGCCTCCAAAATAACATTCAAAACTTGCTGTGGAAGCTGAGACCCGCAGGGTTTAAAACAGAATATGCCAGGCTGTTAGGTGAAGAGAGTGAAGTTTGACATTGAGTAAATGACTGTTCTCCTGAGACAGCAGGTGTGGAATCGAAGGCAAAGGCCATGGAGGCTCCGTGCCAGACTTCTCAGTAATGGGTACCAGTGCTGTCGAGGCCAATCTGGAGCTATTAAAATCATCTTTGGCTTGTCCTGTCTGACCTTCAGGAGTACCTTTGGGAGGAGAGGCAGAGGTGGAAAGGCATACACATGAAGATTGCTCCAATTGAATGAAAGAGCATCCACTTTCCAAGCTGTGGGATGAAACCTTTTTGTGCAAAACTTTGGCAGCTGGTAGTTTAGTGGAGAAGCGAACAGATCTATGTCTGGAGTTCCCCATAACACTGTCAATTTCTGAAATACATGAGGATCCAATTTCCACTCGTGGGGATCCATAATTTGTCTGCTCAACACATCTGCTAAGGAGTTCTGTGCTCGGCAGAAACCTTGCCTGAAGATTTAGCTGTAAACTGAGAGCAGTCTCCCACAAAATCATTGCTTGTCTGCATAGAGGATAAGAATGTGTTCCCCTTGCTTGTTGATGTACCACATGACAGTTGTGTTGTCTGTTAGAACCAACACCTGCCCTGGAAGAAGTAAATCCTTGAAAGCTATTAATGCAAACTGGACTGCTAACATCTCCTTCAAGTTGATATGTAGATGTTGAAGTCTGGCAGGCCACGTGTCTTGTACCCACTTTCCATTTAGATGAGCTCCCCAAGCTTTGTCTGAGGCATCCGTCGTTAGAATCTGACTTGCCTCTGGCCGGGTCACAGAGAGTCCCTTGTTTAGGTGACATTCCTGAGCCCACCACAAAAATTCCTTTTGAATGCAAGGTATTATCTGAATGACAGTGTCCATATCTTGGCAGTGCTGTGTCCATACATTTTGAGATACCATTGTAGCTTCCTCATATGCAGTTTGGCATTGGGAAGCACCAGAATACAAGATGCCATGAACCCCAAGGCTTGAAGGACTGTCCTTGCAGTCAGCCTGGACTGATGAGACAATTGATGGAAGTAAAGAAAGATTCTTTTGTTTGTCCGGGATCAAAAGGCCATCTGGGATGCTGTATTCAGTCTCACACCCAGAAAGCACATGTCCTGAGAGGGTACTAGACTGGACTTTATTTCGTTCACAGAATACCCCAGGCATCTTAGCACTGCTATCACATATTGTAAATGATGAAGAAGTTCGTCCTTTCCTTGGGCCAGAATCAGGCAATCGTCCAAATAAGGATAGATCTGTATTCCTCTTAGCCTGAAGAAAGCTATCACTGGAGCCAGAACCTTTGTGAACACTCTGGGCAGTAGATAAGCCAAAGGGCAATGCAGAGAACTGATAATGAGAAGTCCCAGCCAAAACGCAGATACTTCCTGCAACTTAGCCTGATAGGAACATGAAGGTAAGCCTCCTTGAGATCCAGAGTCACCATCCAGTGATCTTTGCCCAGCAGAGGTAAAAGCTGTTGTAACGTCAACATTTTGAACTTGGGAATGTCCAGATAAGTGTTGAGGATTGATAAATCCAAAATTGGTCTCCACGTGTTCCCCTTCTTTGGTACTAGGAACAGGCGAGAATAAAATCCTAGGCCCACTTCTGGCAGAGGGACCGGTTGTATGGCCCCCATTTGAAGTAGCAGAGAAATTTGTCTGTGAGCCTCTAGTCTTTGCTGAGGAGGAACGTCCGGCATGCCTTTGAAAGGAGGCAAGGTATGGAAATAAAACTTGTAACCTTGGTGTATGATATCCAATACCCATCTGTCTTGGGTAATCAAACTCCAATTTTCCTTGAAGAGTGCCAACCTTCCTCCCAAAGGTGCTGCCAGGCAAGAAGGATCTGGCAGCTGAAAAGGTAGGTCATTGGGCCTGTTTACGAAAGGACTGGCCCCTGCCCTCACCCGAAGATTGTGCAGGTGAACTCCCTGTCCTAGGCCTAAGGAGCTCTGAGCTCTGCCCCTACCATGTCTAGATCTACCCCTAGACTGTGAATCATAAGAAGGGTACGTCCACCCCTTAGCAGGCCAATTACTACTAAACTTCGGAGGCTGAACTTGCAAAAAATCTTTAACAGCCTGCATAGATTTAGCCTTGTCTTCCATTTTCTTCAAGACTGACTCCACAGGTGAACCAAACAACACATCAGACTGTAAAGGAGCATCCAAAATCCTTGTCTTAACATGGTCAGATAAATTCTGATCCCTCAGCCAGGCGTGCCTGCGAAGAACTGATCCAGTGGCAGCCACCCTAGACGAGGCCTGTACAGCATCAAAGCCACATTGTAAAGAATGCTTACCCACCTGTTCAGAGACATGTACCAAATCTTGTAATTCTTTACACTCAATGCCTTCCGCCAGAGCATCTACCTTAGACTTCAACTGAGAAAGAAGATAGTTTTGATATTTCAACATGTGAAACTGGCAATTCAAAGCCCTCATAGCTAAGGTGGAAGAAGTATAGACTTTCTTTCCCCATCTATCCAAAGCTCTGGCCTCTTTATCTGGAGGAAC